>NC_084595.1:3731207-4031207 GCF_033807715.1 Cololabis saira | reverse complement strand
TGGTTTCAGCTTGCCGGCTTCAATGAATTGCAGGAAACAGTTACTTAGATTGTGCATAAATCTTTATTCATTACAACAGACTAGTCTTGCTCACTAGTCTATAAACCTGCTCAAGAGGAAAGATGAAATAACCCTCAAACAAAAAAAGTCAGCTTTTGTAAACCCTCAACAAGCTTTCGTTACATTTTTCAGCAATTCTCCATCACACAACCTCAACACTCGGATAAAACTGGAGGGGTTAACTCAAAGCAAGTAAATACTTCCAAACAAAGGTGAAACAACAGAAATGGAAAAAAAGAAATGGTGTGGTTTAAACAAGCAGAATTCATCTGTTCAACCTACAGAACAGATCTGTTTTATACAATACTGTTATTCCTTCCTTGCCATTAGGAAAATGTATCTGTTTTACACAATACTGCACTTGTGATTACTGCAGTATCCACAGTTTAGCCTCCCGAGCCAGTTACTGCAAAACACTTGAGTCATTTTTTTTAATCAAGTTTTAAGATGAAGCTCTGATCTGATACCATGTGGGTGTTGAGTATTTAGGAAAGATTGAAAAGGTGCGATCTACTTGCAGCTGGCTGACTGCTACTCCAGTATGAAGCACCTTAACACATTTCCATATTACTCACGGATGCTAAATGCTTTGCTCGTGGTCAAAGGTAAACGTTTTCAAACTGTGCATCTAGAAATCAGGAAAAGCATGAAGCACATACATCATTAGAGCCAGCAGCTCGTTATATCCATCTGCTTAGCGTCTGAACTAGAGGTTACCTATAAGGCTTTTAGCACGACAGGAAACGATGCACAGCTTTGACCAAATACATGAATCTAAATGAAACTGAGGGACAGACACCCAAACGACGGATTAAGCCCATGAAGCAAAGAGGCATACACCTTGGCTAGTTACTAAAACCTATTTCCATAGCTTAGTTTCACCAAAGTTCTGCATGGAAGTTAAAAAAAAAAAAAAAAAGCAGTGGGAAGTTCTGAAGAAACGATGATTAACTGAACTTCAGTGTCGTCTATTTTGTGTGAACCATCGATGTGCTGAAAAGCAGTTTCTGCTTTTTCTTTTTCTTCTTTCCTCCTTTTTCATCTGGAAGAGAACAAACCAACAATGAGTGCAAAGCTTCATTCAGCCAGACAACGTATTTATTATTACAAACAGACCTGGTTCTACCACGGGCTGTGGTGGAGAAGCCGGACTGTCCAGCTCCAGAAGAGCCTTCTCAAACGCCTGACTGAAGGAGTTCTGAAAGCTGGGCACGGGAACACGGTCCGACCCGTCGCTCTCACCCTCGCTGTCGGCGGCCGGGGGGGTCAGCAGTTTGTCTGAGTGGGATGATAAACAATCCTGAGTGTAGGAACACTTGGCCGAATACCGAACATGGTTCTTGGCAGTTTTTCATTTATTTTGCCAATTTTTTCACCATTGCATAAATCAAATAAATTTTATTTAGGCATGCTTTTAAAAGAAAAAAATCTTTTACAAAATTACAAGGTAGAAAACATTTGTTGAACATAAAAAGCTGAACATTTTTTAATTTCCCGGTATTTCTTAAATATTCCAGCAGACATTATACCAGCAAAGAACAATAACTTAAAATAAATAGATTAGCAAAATACATTTTTTGGCCATCTTTGAGCTTACGTTAGGCTTAACTGACTGAACATTGTAACATAGGCCTTAAAACAATAAAAATGCATTAAAGCGCTCAGCGTTTTTTATCATTTCAAATGATAAATCAAACTTGTAGCTGAAAGACTTTGCAGATGTTTCCCCTCCAGATATTTGAGCAGAACATTCATGTCAAACAGCCATTCTTGTTTTATTCTTTGCCACTCTAAAATACTTCCACACTGCTGACATGTTTGCACCGACTACTTCACTCCACGCTCTTCCACGTTTGATTTCCTCATCTAAACCTGGAATAGATTGTTTTATGTTGTTTTGGTTCCACCTGCTGGTGAATGTTGGTAAAATTCTTATGTGGTTAGTTTTTGGTTGGCCAACGATTTATGTGGTGCACAACAGTTACGGAGCGGCCAGTCTATTTCCTTATATTACAACGCTGTTATTAATTGCTTTTAATGTCAATGTAAAGCACTTTGAATTACCTTGTGTAGAATTGTGCTATATAAATAAGTCTGTCTAAGTGTACTTCCATTTATTCTATTGAGTTTTTATCAAATTATTTATCTCAGGAGAAGATCCAGCTCAATTTGACCAAGAACAGCTGAACTTAAGCTGATAGTTTCATTTCAAACATCACATTTTAAATGTGTCACAAGTTAAGTGAACAGCTCCAGACTTGCCCTACCTTTCTTTGGGTTGACCCTGGGCCCGACATCAACTCTGGCCTTCCCATCTTTAAGCATCTACAGAGGACACAGTTACATTTACTCCATGTCAGGATAGATGAGGAATTTTCCTTCACGATAAACATTTGATCAATATTTTTAACTGTACAAACCTGTGCAAAAGACATGCAGTGGGAATCATCTTCCACGCTCCCCACGGTGAGTGGGGGCCCATTCAGACCCGGGAATATCATCCCATCTAAAACAACAGAAAAATGAAGAAGCAGGAAAAGAAAATAAATAAATTTAATACAATTTCAGAATGTTAACTCTCTCCGTAAGCAGTTTTCACAGATGCAATGTAAGAGCAAAACTAAACTAGGGCTGGGAATCGATTCAAATATATACTACTCGAAGATTCGATTCCGATTCTTAAGATTCAGAATCGATTATCACGATCCGATTCGATCCGATATTGATTTGGGTTACTGTTAATAAAACAGTTTTTTCAGCTGTTGCATGAATTATATGACTGTCTAGTTATGCAACATATTAATACTAGTATTATATTGAGATTCAACAGCAAGTATTGCAGCTAATGATGCTGTAAGGACCAATCAGCTCCCAGAATGCTGATAGAACTGAAACAGAAACATCGTGGGTCAGAATTACCAAACAGATCCAGGAGGAAACAGAGACGGATGAAATCAGTTTTATTTTTTCCCCATTTATGAGAATTTGGTTTTTAACATTTATGCAAATGTAACCCCAAGACAGTATATAAAGTAATGAAATATAGACAATGTATGCAATTATAACTGAAAACTTTAATGTTTTCATACCTTTAAACATATTTAAAGGCAAAAACATGGCACCAGTTATTCTCGTGTCCAACAAAATATTCCTTTTTTTGGCATAAACAAAAAAGTACCAAAAGTTGTAATTTAATGATGAAAAAAAAATATTTTTTTTTTTTTTTTAAATCGATCTTTAGACATATGAATCGATTTTTAAGAATTAATATGAGAATCGATTTAAAATCGGAGAATCGATTTTTTCAACACAGGCTTAAACTAAAGGACTGAAAAAGAACTGGCAGACAGGAATGATGGTGTTACCAGAGGCAGGGCTGCTGCTGAGGGGGGATGGAGGGGACACGGTGAACTCGGGCTGAGTTTGGAGAGTACTGTTGTGAGGCGGAGAACCAAACGCTGGGAAATGGTGAAGGTTCTCCAGCCCAATCTGCACCTCAGGATCTGGGGGAAGAAAAGAGTGCATTTAGATTTAGCTCCAAAATCATGGACCAAGTCTAAAAGAGCATGTAAAGCAGGGGTGTCAAATGTGTGGCCCGAGAGAAGTTTCCAACGCAAAAAAACAAAATGTTAATTTAATAAAAGGGAAGGCATAAATAATTGCCATGAATCGCAGCATATCCAGTAATATATTTCTTCTACAAATCCATCGTTATTCCACAAATAGAGCAGTTTGACATTTTTTTAGTTTTCCAGAATGCATTTGCCGATTTTATTTCTTTGTAGACGGTCATTTATTTTTATTAACTGACTACTATTTTATATTTTCGCAGGAAAAATATCACTGCTAAAAAAGATGATAGAAGATATTTATTCAGAGAATTTCAGTTTTGAATACGAGGATAGTGACAAAGTAAAACAGTTAAAAAAGAAGTGCTGACTTTTTAGGCACACTGGCGTAAATATCCGCGCCAAATTTTAAAAATAAATACACTTAATTGTACTGGAAAAATCTCTAAATCACAAAGAAACACTCTCGGATGTAATAAGAAAGATTTAGCTTTTAATTAAATTTCCTATAAAAAAGCGAAATATAAAAAAAAAAACATATTTGTTTCTGTTTATCTTTGTAAAATGATAGTAAAAGTATCTTATATAATTTGAAAAAAAAACCCGAGAAATTTCAAGAAAAGATCCTGAAGAAATATATTTTACATAATTACAGTGTAAACAAAGTGCATATTTCCTTTAAAATTAACTAAACTGATATTGGATTAGATAACAATAGTAAAAAAAAAAAAGAATTAGAGTTTTCCACACCGTTTGTTATTTTGAGCGTGCGGACCGCAAGAAAAAAATTGGTAAAATCCGGCCCGCCAAGCAAAATGAGTTTGACACCCCTGATGTAAAGTAACTATTCTTAAGTAATCTTAATCCACAAACGGTACATACATCTACCCTGTTTCTTGTTCTCCTCCATTTCAATTCGTTTCTCCCTCCGTTTCTCATCTCTGGCCTTCTTCTGCCTCAGGCGCTTCCTTTTCTCCAAGTCATCTAAAAAGGTTGATAAAGCAACAAAGCACAATGGTTTCAGAAAAAAATTCATTTAAAAATACTAATTCGGAAAAATCACTTTAAAAGCAGTTCAAACCTGCAAACGTGTCCAGAGTTTCTTTGGACAGGATGGGCGGCTGCAGGGCCAGCTCACAGATGCTGAATTCACACGTCAGGGGCAGGTGACCCAGATAGCGATGCCGGCGCCGGATATCCTGTGATGAGGCCAAGAGTTAAACCAATAATGATTTGCACAGAGCAAAAGACTTAAGGAAATTGGCAGAGAACACGCTGCTGCTATTCATAGGAAGAGTTTCAGGGGGGAGGGGGAAAAAAGGTGCTGGCTTTGACAAAATCTCCACAATATATTTGTAGTTTCCTTGTTTCCTGACCTCGGTGACCGTGTGTCCGACTATCTCCACTACTGTGGCAGTGATGTAGTCAGGACAGGTCTCCAAGCTGCCGTATTCACGCAGCAGGCAACGCACATTCACGGGATGCAGGAACATCTGCTGGCAGTCGTCAGCTGGACAGAAAGAACCATGGACACGGGAGGAAAAAAGGAGAGAGAAAATAAATAATCAACACCTAGACATGTAACCAGTGTTGTGCTAGTTACTGAAAAATAGTAACTAGTTACCGTTACTAGTTACTTCATTAAAAAAGTAACTCAGTTACTCAGTTACTTAGACCAAAAAGTAATGCGTTACTATGAAAAGTAACTTTTTAGTTACTTTAAATAAAAACATTATTTTAAATGCTCCCATTAATCCCCTCTAGCCTTCATTTCAGCAGGTTCTGTATGGATTTACATTGAGCATCTTGTTCTGCATTCTGATTGGCTAAACAGTCTCCCCGCTTCTTCACTTCCTGTATCAATAACGTTGGTTGCTTAGCAACAAGCTGAGAACGGCCAATGAGCTTCAGCAGCAGCTCAAGAACGGGACCTTTGATGAATCGTTCATTACAGTCTCAGATATAATCCATGGTGTCGGTTTATAAGAATCTTTTTGCCCAGAAGAAAAAAAGAGCAACAAAAACGACCCATAACTATTTTATTCTCTGGTAAAAACACTCCTGCACCGCGGCTTTAGGAGAAAAAGACGCTACAGAGTCGGGATGCAGCGGCTCAGAAGAGCAGTGGAATACGTGCGAGGCGGTGCTGATCTCCGCAATTTGAAGCCTTTTTAATTGTAAAAAGAATTTCACTTATCACAGGTTCTTTTTGGAACGTAACCCCTGCGAAAAACGAGGGATTACTGTAATGACAATATCTCCACGTTGTGAAACTCTCCTTCTCATGACCGTCATGTTTCTGAATAAACACACAACGTTTCCTCCGGTCTCCGTGTGCGGGGGAAAAAAGCTTCACTGTCGCCAGAAATCAGAATCAGAATCAGAAAAGGGTTTATTGCCAAGTTTTCACACGAGGAATTTGTTATGGTGATTGGTGCAACACAATACAAATATAAAAACAAATATATAAGAGATAATAAAATAAAATGAAATGTATAAACAATAAAAAGTATAAACAGTAAAATAAAATAAAATGTAGACCGGAAATGTACAAAATGAGGTTTTAAAGTGCCGGGTGAGTCTGTACAAAAGTGACTTAGGAACTTAGGATAGGTAAAAAGTATAGACAGAAATGTACAAATAACGGAGTAACGCACCGTTTGGTAATTGAATTACTGAATTTAAAAAGTAATGCGTTAGAGTATTAGTTACCGCAAAACTAACGGCGTTACTGTAACTGTACAGACAGACAGACAGACAGACAGACAGACAGACAGACAGACAGACAGACAGACAGACAGACAGACAGCAAGAAAGATAAAAAAAAAATTCCTACAAATGCAATAGGGCCTTCGCACTGCACTGTAAGTGCTCGGGCCCTAATAATGAAAGAAAAAAAAAAATAAACTCCTCACCTTGATAGAAGTAATAGTAAGGTCCATGCACCACACTGGCCGCTGGGCGGCCACACTCAGCCTGGGTGGCCGGGGTTTCCACGTGAACCTGGGGCTCGGGGGCTGCACCCAGAAAAGCCTCTGCAGGTTCCTCCTGCACGTTCTCCAAAATCGCTTCCAGGCAGCCCGGCATCTCTGCAGCCGAGTCTCCTGTAGCCTCCACCACCTCGTCATCAAACGCTGAGGAGTACTGCAGCACAGGCTGGGGAAGGAAGGGATAAGGGTCAAGACGAATAAGGATTTACCAGGTCCATTTTAAAATAAATTAAAAAAAGAATATATATTGCAGTAGTTCAAACATTAAGAATGTTGTGTACACATAACATTTTTAAATTGAGTTTTTTGTCAAGATGAATTGGCACTAGCCTTAAAAAAGGTCATGTGGTGCAACCATGATTGATATTAAAATAAATTAACTTCCTTAACATCTTGACATCTTTTTTTTTTACAAGGTTTCAGTATTATACAAAAATTGTTTTTTTTTATGGTCGCGCCACACGATATTTCATAAAATGGACATCAGTCAAACTTTGTTTGTATATTATGATGGAAATATAAATACAAATGTGTTGCATCTTACACACTACAAGACATTTTGGAAATCATGCCAGATAGAAGAAGATTGATTTAAAAACATTTAGAGTGATTTCAAAAAAAGTTTTCAAAACAAGAGTCATGGTCTGACGGTCGCACCACATGACATTTTGACGCTTAAAACAACAACAAAATCCCAAATAACTAGTATTTTTTGTATTATTCAAGTGAGTCCATATGTGGGACAGGTAGGTCATATATATGCTATTTTTTTTATCCATTTAAACCTTTATGAATTGAAAAAAAATCTGTTTTTCAGAAAATATAGGCGTCACGTCATTGACCCACAAGCAAGCTGAGCATTAAGAGGTTGTGATGGGCGAGAACGTGCGTGCAAACAGATCTGATGCTCTACAGAATGTGTAATTACCCCGGCACTGCTGACGTTAGTCACCACTTCCTCCACAGGAGAAGAAGGTTCTTTCAGAGTCAGAGCGGAGAAGTCGGGGACTTCCTCATTTGCCTTCTGCTGCTTTAGCACCTTTTCCTCTTGCTCCTACAACACACATGTATTCATGTTGGTATGCTTTTATTTTCACAACTGGCAACGGTCATGCAATATACTTTTTTAACACCAATTAAAATTATACAAGTCTTTTAGGGTTAGAAGTTTCCAAGATCTCAAGGACAAATTTGGCCAACAGAACCAGGACCTCTTCAGGTATTTACAAATAAGAGACTATGTTGGAAAAAAATTACGAACCTGGAAATTATATTCTACAGGTATTTGTAAATGCTTATAAAGACGAACCTTATAAGAAGATAATTTCTAAATTATACACAAGTCTTCAATCATCTAACAAAGAAAATACAGCTAATGTTAGATCAAGATGGGAAACTGAAGGCAATATCATCATTTCTCAGGAGAAATGGAAGGACATTTTTAAAAAAACAATGGAAAACAAAAAAATTCTCCACTCTGAAGAGAATATTCATGGAAAAATGTAATCCGCTATTTTTGCACTCCATATCAGAAGAGATCATATTCTAATCAGACAGAATGTTGGAGATGTTGCGGAAGCAAAGAGGCGAATCAATACACACATTTTCTGGTGTTGCCCTGTTGTGACCCCATTTTGGTTGCGAGTAGGCCTGTGTTGAAAAAAATCGATTCTCCGATTTTAAATCGATTCTCATATTAATTCCTAAAAATCGATTCATATGTCTAAAGATTGATTTAAAAAAAAATAAATAAATTTTTTCATCATTAGATTACAACTTTTGGTACTTTTTTGTTTATGCCCAAAAAAGGAATATTTTGTTGGACACGAGAATAACTGGTGCCATGTTTTTGCCTTTAAATATGTTTAAAGGTATGAAAACATTTAAGTTTTCAGTTATAATTGCATAAATTGTCTATATTTCTTTGCTTTATATACTGTCTTGGGGTTACATTTGCATAAATGTTAAAAACCAAATTCTCATAAATGGGGAAAAAATAAAAGCGATTTCATCCGTCTCTGTTTCCTCCCTGGATGTGTTTGGTAATTCTGACCCACGATGTTTCTGTTTCAGTTCTATCAGCATTCTGGGAGCTGATTGGTCCTTACAGCATCATTAGCTGCAATACTTGAAGTTTAATCTCAATATAATACTAGTATTAATATGTTGCAGAACTACAGTCATATCATTCATGCAACAGCTGAAAAAACTGTTTTATAAACAGTAACCCAAATCAATATCGGATCGGATCGAATCGGATCGTGATAATCGATTCTGAATCTTAAGAATCGGAATCGAATCTTGATATTTGAATCGATCCCCAGCCCTAGTTGCAAGTACATCAAATTCTTGAGACTGTGTTTTTAACAAAAATAACTTTCTGCTTTAATTTGTTATATTTGATGGATATAGAGGAACTGGAAAGGAGGAATAAAGATTAATATTTACTGAGAAAATTACTGGTGGCTTGTAAGAAATCAATAACAAAGAAATGACTGAAGAGTGTAGATGAATGGATGAATGTTGTTACAGCATCTATGTATCTATTTTAATTTAAGAACACAAAAAGAGGCATTTATTTATAATTGGCAAAAGTGGATTACATATGTCTCTACCACAAGACCAGACTTCAGGTAATTTCAGACTGGAATATCTTTTATGTACGTACTTTTTTTCTTTTTTTCTGAAGGTGTTTACCAGTCCCCTTATGTACAGTACGCTTTTGCTTTCCCCTCGATACTTTCGGATTTATAGGTCTTCAGGAAAGGTGAGGGGTGTACTATTGTATTGTATTGTATTGTATTGTATTATTCTTTTATAACTCACGCCATCACCCAACTTAATTTACAACTCAAAAAATGAACAGCTGTTCCACTCCCCACTCTCCACACTACATCCTCAGTCCCCCCCAGGGTATTTGTGTGTACTTTGTGTGCTGTGTCCTAGCAGTGTTTTTGTGCTCTGTGTTTTTGTGCCTTTTATGTTTTATGTTTCTTGGTTTTATTCCCCCCCTGTGAAGCAAATTTCCCCTCCGCGGGATAATAAAATTAAATTGAATTGAATTGAATTGAGGATTGTTACGTGGCTGTATTTAGTGCCTTTGGCTGGATTCAAATTAAACTGGTGCCACATTTAGGTGAGCAAGTTGTACCTGCAGAAGACAGAGTGCGCTCTGGATGAAGCAGAGCGTGGCGTCGTCTTCCTGGCCCAGCTGGGCCTGCAGGACGGCCTTCTCCTCCGTGACCAGGCCCAGGGCCTGAGCCGGGGACGTCAGCAGCAGCTTGGAGTACGGGCTCAAACCGGCGTCTACAGAACATGCACAATCGTCATTGTTTCATAATGATGATGTAAATAGACTAAATGTCTTTACAGCTAATTGGTCAATGTTTATCCATACTAGGGATGCCCCGATACAGATACTGCCCTCATATACTCGTACTCGCAAAAATTATCCGATACCACGCACCGATACTTCGACCCCGTACACACGTAGCCGGGTATCTGCTAAACCGGAGATATTTTCCTACGTTTGGACCCGTCATCCACATGAAAACGCAAATAAACGAATGTTTAAAAAAAACTCTGGGCAAAGTGAAGATTTTTGAAAACTCCGTTTATGTAGATGCGTGTAGACAGAAACAACCAGAGTTTTGCGTTTTCGAACGTCACATTATGCTCCAAAACAACAACAAATCTGCTCTGACGTGCACCCTTTGTTCACTACAGAACTACAGATGATCCAGCATCTGTTCTCCAAGCTATTTATTAAATAAATGGTCTCTGCTCTTGACCACCGTTCACTGCGTTACACCAACACAGAGCCTACGCCGTAGGGTACGCGGCGACGCGCACCCTACGCTGTACCTTACGGCGTAGGCTACAGCGTAGGGCTGCGTCGATAACGCGGCAGCTCCGTGGCGGGACACGGGGGGAACTCGGGCTACCGAGAAGGAGACGCTGCCGGGAGAGCTGCGCCGCGGAGGCCGGCCCGAAGGCTGGAGGAACAGATGACAGGTTTGGAATGCTTATGAATGTGGTCGAAAACGCAGATCTTCGGTTATGTGTGGAAGGTTTTTTTTAAAAAGACGATGTAATGTGAATACAAATTATTTCATAAACGGAGGGGGGGAAATATTCGGTTTTAAAAATACCCGGCTACGTGTGGACGGGGTCTTAATTGTTGTTGTAGTTACTGGTTAGCGCCGCTAGGGGGAGACGTTGAGCCGCCCCGCGGCTCCCCGGGTCAGTCTGCAGCCTGGCTGAGCAGCAGCAGAGCTGCTGCTCTGTGGCTGTAGCAGCTGTTCCATGTTTCAGTAAATTCTATCTTCCTTAATTATACAAACTGGACGGTTGAGTATTACCCTTACTCACAGGGAACTTTATTAAACACTCCACGTAACTCACAGTACAACAAACAATCCCATTGTTACATTCAGGTTAGCCGCGTCGACAGTCTGTCTTGCTTCTGTCGTCGTCCCTTATTTTGAAATATGTCCACCCTGCTGACGTCCCGCTGCATTAATTGTCAATATCTTGCCTGAAACGGCACCACTCTCCTCCCACCACCACGCGCCACGCCGGTTAGCCGCCTAGCGACTAACCGGACTGTAAAAATGGGAGTGTAATGGGATCTTTATGTTGTTCTTCTCTGTTTTATTGGCGGATCGCAACCAACTTTAAGGTGCATACCGCCACCTACTGTACAAGAGTGTGTAACATCATTTCATTTAGCCTGTTTTTTAAATTCTATTTGATTGTTTATGTTGTTTCACACGGACGGCTTCAGTTGATGCACCGCACATGCTCAGTTGATGTTCCTGCGATGAGACTAAAGCGCGGAGGAAAGACCGGCCGGCTGAGTTTTGTTTAAAATTTAATTTCTGTTGCAAATAAAACCTGTCTTCCAATTCATTGCATTTTTAGCCTAGTTATTTTTGTGGTAGAAGAATCGGATCGGTACTCGGTATCGGCGAGTACACAAATTAAAATACTCGTACTCGGTGTGAAAAAAATGGTATCGGGACATCCCTAATCCATACACTCCGGCCTTCTTTTTTTTTTTAAATAGGCCTCATATTGCTGAGCATTTCTGCCAACAAGCAATAAAATCTTGCCGTCTGCGTGTTGAAAACTGGTTGTGTTTCATTAACACCCATCTTACCCCCAAGGCGAACGGGCTCTTCAACTTTCACCCACTCAGAACTCGGCATGGCCACCAGAGCCCCCTTCTCTCTTCTCATCAGGCGCATGGTGATTTTGTCACCAACAACATACTGCCTCGTCTCCATAGCAACCACACTGCAACAACAGCGACTGTCAAAAACATACCCTGACAAATCCAAAATGAACTGTGATGTTTAGCTGTAATGAAGACGCATCAACTCCTCCTCATCTCTGGTCTCAAAACAAACCAAATCCATATTTACCTCTTCAGGTCGTCGGTGTGCACGGCCTCGTAGCAGATGGGGCACTTGGACCAGCTCTTGTCACTGAGAGACAAGTAATGCAACATGCACGGCCAGCAGAAGATGTGTCCACACCGGGTAATGCGGGCGGCCACGGGAGGGTAGAGGCAGATGGGGCAGGATGGCACCTCATGGCTGTAGATGCGCTGTGTGAGGAAACAGACATGGATTATTGATTTGAGTTTTTTATTTCGGTCCATTTGGATACAACATAATACAACATAAAAAAAGGTCCAATATATTAAATGGCCCGAAAAGGTATAGGCTGAAGCCAAGGCTTATTATGCCTACCCTAGAGATGCACCGATCGATTGGCCCCTGATCGGGATCGGGCCGATAACGGCCCTATCGGTTTTGATCGGAGATCGGAAAATAATAGTTCAGAGCGACCGATCTGATGACGTTTACAACAACAAACCGCCGCCCGCGCGGGCGTTCCCGCATCTCAGACCGAGTGGTCCCGAGGAGGCATGACCGGCCTCGCCGGTGCGGGAGTTTTACAATGTCTGAAAACGACAACAAATTTGCAGTTTGCAAAGTGTGTCCAAAGGAGATACCATGAGGAGGAATGTTACAAAAGAATTTCAACACAACGAAGCTGATAAGACATTTGAAATAGGGCTGGGCGATATGGCCTTTTATTAATATCTCGATATTTTTAGGCCATGTCACGATACATATCTCGATATCTTGCCTTAGCCTTGAATTAACACTTTGATGCTACAATCACACCAGTAGGATGATTCTATACGTCTACATTAAAACATTCTTGTTCATACTGCATTAATATATGCTCATTTTAAACTTTCAAATAAGTCAAATTTACCAAAACTGTATTTATTAAACAGTTACTAAGCAGTGAGTGGCACAAACATAAAAAGTGTCATTTCAAAACAGAAAGTGCACGTTGCATCTCTTGACTCCCCGTCTGAAGAACATCTGCTAAGAACATGTTCTGGTCCTGGTTTTACCAGGATGAGCTGCTCTGAGCAGGAGGGGCCCCTTGCAGTACCTTTATATTCAGACTAATGTAGGTGTAGGGACTGCAATGTTTCATCCTCTCCTCCTTTACTTTGCATCACTTTCACTTATTGTTAGAAATATTACGTCATATAGTCTTTGACTTTGTTTCGATGATAGTGATTGATTTCATGTGGCCACATTTAAGCAACACTAGGTGACGTTTCTCAGCTCTGGAAGAGAAAAGCCTGAATTATGGTTCCTCGTTAAATCGACGCAGCACCTACGCCGTAGGCTACGGCGCAGGGTACGCGGCGACGCGCACCTAAGCCGTAAGCTCTGCGTTGGTGTAACGTGGAACCATAAATCAGCCTAAAGGCTCGGCTGCGCGGGTCGCGCTGCGCTGCTCCTCGGCTCTCCGGAGCCGTGCGAGGGGAAAACATCCCCTCCCGTCTTTACTAAACCGGTTTGCTTTGAAAAGAGTCCGTCGCGCGTAGCAACCGCGCAGATGAGTTCACGGCGCAAACAGGCCGAGTTTAGGAAAGTTAGAGTTAAGTTAAAGCGGGGTGGAAGTGACCAGCGGTCCCGTCAGCAGCGCCGACACCTGCAGCTGGTCGGGGGCCAATGATAATGCACACACAACAGCACGTGACTGACATGTGTAACAGGGTGCGCTTGTTTTATGTCTCAGAGAAGGAGAGACGAGATGAGAGAGTGTAATTTAATGCCCGCGGCTAAAAGCAAATGTATATTCAAATATTCACGATCTACTCTTCTACCCTTTTATGAACCTCGACTCAGGAGGTTTTATACAAAACAAAACTAATAATTTGGGTTCAAACTAGGGCTGGGCGATTAAACGATCTCGATTTGTGATCGCGATCAAATTAAGTTCGATCACGGTGATCAGCTGTGGGTCTACTTTCTCGATCACGTGCAAAACATGCTGCAGCAAAGTGCACGACAACCAATCACTACCCGCTTTCCTGGCACTGCGCTGTCTGCATTAATTGATCATGCATGACATGCCGCGGCAAGTTGCATGACCATAGGCAGTAAAGTAGTCACATCTGCCTCCCCTGCACTGGTGGGAGCAAGCGTGACCAGAGACAATAAAACTACAAGACAACAACCGCAGGCTAGCGTTAGCTTAGCTTCGAGCCGACCGGGACTCACGGTTTGCGGTTATTTATTTATTTATTTCGCCGGACAACTTCTTCCGAGCGTACAGGAGGAGGGTGTGATGGATTCACAAAATGCCCTTCGTGATGGATGTATTGTGTATTCGAACCGCACTCATTAAAGTTGTGATTCGCTCTGCTTGTACCACAAATTACTCATCACCGCCGACTTCAGAAACTCCGCGGCCCCGACATGGGTGTGTGTGTGCGTGCGCGTGTGTGTGTGTGCGCGTGCGCGCTCAGCGGAGTGAATGTGTCGGAGCGCGGAGGCAACAAGCAGAGCTCAGCATGATGACGCCGTAGGCTCTGCGTTGGTGTAACGCGGGACCATAAATCAGCCTTAAGTCCCTTTAGGCTAATACTGTGAGAAATAACCTCTCATAATAGCGGTACTACAGTTAATAAATTTAATAAAACTGCCGTTTCTGCTGGCTACTGAGTCCCGTAAGTGGCGAGTGAATTTTAACTCCTTAATTACCAACCAGCGTCAGAGTCACGCACAGTAAACAAACAGTGATGTTAGAGAGCCACCTGTTGGTCAATTTAAGCAACCGCATCGCCAGCTGCTTGACAGTGGTTCAACTCATTAGTTTACTGTTTTTGTTGTTAATAATGTCATTGCAATTTTATCTATGCAATCGTGAAAAAATGGCAAAATAAATGAAAAACTGTGAACAACTGCATTCCGTAGGCTATTCGGTACTCAGTATTCAGCCAAGTCTTTAAATTTTATTCCGCTTCAGTTTCGGCCTCAAATTTTCATTTCGGTGCATCCCTAGTTTTTTCGGTGGGTACCACTGGTAGCATTCTGGATTCTTGTTAAAACATGCTATTTGCTTTATTTGTTAATAAAAAAAAAACTAATCTCTGGTTTCTTTCTATTTTATTCCAGAAGGGAGGGGGGGGATCTTCTGATTTAAAAAATCGTGATTAAAAATCGAGATCGTTCAATATGGGAAAAAAAATCGTGATCACTTTTTTTGCCATATCGCCCAGCCCTAGTTCAAACATTGAAAAAGAATGGATATATTGGACAAGTAACAGAGGTATCTAGACAAGAAGCAAAGACAAAAAAACAAAGATGAAAACAAAACAAAAAACATACTACAAATTGCAAGGAGTGATAAATTAAGTGGTTTTTGGCAAGAGACTGTACAGTGCGGAGAGCAGAGGTTAAGAGTAAGGTGTGTAAAAAGAATTTAACATACCAAGTGGCTTACAGGGACCTGGTATGATGTGGTGCTGCTTCACCAACTCCTCGGCTAAACGGCCGCGGAGAGCGCTCATGCAAACACTTGCTTCAATTTGCTACTATCATGGTATTTATTATAATATTATCATATCAATGTTTTATATTTATATTTATTTAATATCATGGGGACCCTCCCTTATCATTATGCTTTCCTTTTTGATTGAAAAGTTTGAATTGAACTCTTGACTCAAGTTCCTCTGAAGAAAAAAAGAACCCCCTGGGAGTGTTCCAGATACTCACCACTTGCTGCACACAGTCCCAGTTAACCAACGTGTCAGGGTCAGTGAAGTGAGCCTTGTAATCCTGATCATCAGACACCACAAACTGACAACTGAAACACAAAAGAAATGGGTTGACTTTCACTTATCGAGCCTCTACAGGTTCAATTATTGACAGCGTCTCCGGCCTCGCTCACTTGGCCTGCAGGAAAAGCTCCTTGTTGAAGGGCTTGTTCTTGTGGCCCCATTTGTTTCGACGGCCCCAACCGGAAGGGCCCCCGTCTCCAAAGCCACCGTTCCCTCCACGGGGTTCAAAGGTGAAGTTTAGGAGGTGGTTCAAGCTTATTTTCTTCGGTCCAGCGAGCTGAGCCGGGCTAAACTCTGCCCGGCGGGTTTCTGCTACCTGGAGAGGCGGAGATTCGTTCCAGTTTATAAAATTTAATTCACAGCTACCACTGACGTATCACCATTAAATGAAATAAACTAAGGCAAAAGACAATTTTACCCATTAGGAGTACCTACCTCCTCACGTCGTCCTCCACCTGTAGCTCCATATTGTCGCCCTCCACCTCTCTGGGGGGGTCTCTTGTCAAAATTCTTGCTTTTCTGTGAATTGGTGCGGCGAGTACCAGGAAATGTGTCGGCTTTGGGACAGGAGGGCTCACGTTTACGGCTATAGCGCTTTGAGCCTCCATTGTTTTTACCATCTGAAATGTAGATGAGAAACAAATCATGTTTAAGAATACACAGATACTCATTTCTTGGTTTCTTTTTTTTTTTTTTTACAACATTCTTTCTGAGATGCTTGATCTTTTTTAAAAACAAGTATCTGGGGAACATGTTCTGTTGTTTCGATCTAAACACAAAAACGGATCTAATCCAGTTTGTATTATGTGTAAAATGCAGACCTTGTGCACGTTCTCAGCTCACGTACCTGTGTATAACATGCACCTAACAGGTTCTAAATTGATAAAGATTTTATAAAGAAAGCTATTTCCATATATATTTTTACTGGGGTTGACAGATTATTTGCCATACTAATATGTGCATGTATCTTATAAAAATGTGTTGTTTTTTTTTTTAACTCCAACTGCCCGTAAAGTCAGTGGCCAGCCATGGTGCTGATGCAGGCCCTCAGTGTCCGTCATCACTACGCGATTTAAATATCGTCACGTCCCCCTTCATACTGCCAGAGCGACGCGTAGAAACTAGGAATGGGTGATATTTTACCGTTCACGATATACCATCAAAAAAATTCCCCATGATAAGAATTTGTCATCTCGCGGTAAAAAGGATAAATTCCCGTTGATGACGTTGTGTAACAAACATGGCGGAAGGCGGATCTGAGAGCGAGGAGCTCGTTGTTAAACGAGACTCCAGCTCCGGAACTGGTTTGGATTTAAAAAGAGAGACGAGGAGCAAACATCATCTATTATGTGCAGAGTCTGCAAAAAAACAGTGAGTGCCAAGGATGGCTTTTATTTATTTGTCCTGTTTCTTTATTTATCAGCTTGTATTTTTTTCTACTTTGTGATTTTATAAGCTAAGAAAACTTGAAGGACAAGGTACTTTTGCTGTTTGCAATGTTATCCCACTGTTTAAGCCATACAGTTTGAATAAATGTTGAATCTGTTCTTACATTTCAAACTTGTTTCATTTGAGTCATTCCAGTTTTGCAGTACCGGTGTACTTATTTAATTGGTTTTTATTAATTCAATTTAATTGGTGTAGTTTAGTAGTATTTAGTATTCTTTTAGAGCAGTGTTTTGGCTCCAAAGACTGAATGTGGTGATAGACTTCTAGCTAAAAAGATGGAGTTGAATTGGTATTTTTTTTATCATCATTTCATCGGGATGAATGCCAGAAATTATCGTGATACATTTTTTAGTCCATACCGCCCATCCCTAGTAGAAACGACCCCCTCGCTCACTCATACGGGTTGAGAGCGTCAACGTTGTCCAGTGAATCTGAATTGGGTAACTGATGTCAAGTGTCCCTGAACTTAGTTGTGGGTCGGTTGCATCATGTTGAAAGCCTTGCTCTCATCTGAAGTGGAGAAAAGGTCAAGCCGAGTTTCAGCCAATCAAAGTCCCCCTACACAGCCTGTGCACAGTAACATCTGTGGAGCCTGGACCGGCACCACTCCACAACGGGGGGACTGTGTTTTGAAAGCGTGTAAGACAGCATCGCTGCAACAGCGGCTGTTGCTTTATTTGCAGACCATAACCGAAATATCTACTCCAATAATGCAAATCACCAGTGTCATATGTTTTTTTTTTTTTTTTACACCCTTTTACCTTATCCATTTCATATCAAAAAATGTACAAATAGCATGCACAAGATGTACATATCTCCAATTAAGATTCGAGAAGAAATGGCACCATTTATAGTATAGTATAGTAATGGACCATGTCATGTTGCTGATTTATATGAGGAAGGGGTGTTTATGTCGTTCTCTGATATAAAAAGAAAGTACAATCTCCAAGGAAAAGGACATTTCTGGAAATATCTACAGATCAGAGACCTGGGATGTTTGATGGACTCCACATAGACTCAACAGAGCAGGTATAATAAATAATAACTTGTGTACTCTACTACACTGCATCTGGGATTGTCCTGTCATTCTGCCTTTCTGGAAAACGGTCGTGAACAATCTGAGCAACTGGTTGGGAAGTGACACCAGAATATGCCTATTAGGGGACAGGAGCCAAATACACAATATAACAAGCGGACACTTCTCTGTGATCATGGCAGGGACTACAACGGCTGCCAGGACGATACTGAAACTGTGGAAAACACCCCAACCCCCTGAACTGAAAGAGTGGATAAACTAGGCCTGTGTTGAAAATATTGATTCTCCGATTTTAAATCGATTCTCATATTAATTCCTAAAAATCGATTCATATGTCTAAAGATCGATTTAAAAAAAAAACAAAACAAAAAAAACAAACTTTTTTGTTTTTGTTTTTTTTCATCATTACATTACAACTTTTGGTACTTTTTTGTTTATGCCCAAAAAAGGAATGTTTTGTTGAACATCGAGTAATCTCATATTTACTCCAATTGCCTTAAACTAAGCTTGTTTGGTGTGTATGTACAACTCAAATTTGCAGACTTTGTCATGCAGATAGGAGAAGTCAGATAGTGTGACTGCAAATGAAGTCATCAAAGAGCTATCTGTTCAAAACAAGGACTGCTCCCCCGGTTGAAGATATACCTCGCTGTTTCAAGGGCTATATATATATATATATATATATATATATATATATTAGATAGTTGAAGATGATGAGTTATGTAAACGTGAAGGGTTGTAGCCCTGTTTTCCCTCTCCCTTAGACTTCTAACTCTTATGGGCTCATTTATGCTTCTGCGTCAAAATGGCGCCGTGCCTACGGCGTCTGGTTTTCGTCGACGCAGAGGACACGCCGTCACCTGCGCCGTCAGTGACGTGCACCTCCCGCAAATTGTAACTACGCGTCGAGGAGACGGCGACCACACGCAGACAGAGAGGGCTGTGATTGGTTCGTTTGAAAGCGAAGCATTTCCGGTTTCCAGTTTGAATCAGTAGTGAACTTCCAGGGCTCTTTTCTTCGTTTATATGTGATTTTTTTTGTTTTGTTTTTTTGCACAATAGTTGTCCTTATTTCTTTGATTTACTGTGACCGGAAAAAGTCGGATAAACCATTCAGAAAAAGATCGCTAACTAGTGGCCGCGGGGGGTACTGCACCGCGACCAAGTGGAGAGACGGAAAAGTCTGAAGGGTTCAGCACGGCGTCACGGCTGCGGCGTGTGTTCTGCGTTGGTGTGACGCAGAAGCATAACTCAGCCTTTATTGTAACTGTAATTGTTAGGGACCACCCAAAGAAAATAAAAAGAGGGGTCGGCAGAGTGGCTTCAGAGCGGTAGGAGATGTAACTGAACGCATCTCTGTCCATTCTCCTTGCAAGTAAAATGTAACCCCTCTTGTCTTTCTCTCTTTCGTATTGTGTTTTGGATTTTCTAGGTTGTTTGAACCTGACAGAAGCATATTTAGACTTTATAATTGTTAGAAGGAAAATGTGCTCATCCACATCACACCCACACCACACCTTTTTCTGATTGTATAACTGTAACTCTACACCCACTTTCTGCATGTAATAAATAAACCCTGCTGGGTGCAGGCTAAGTGTAGTTTACAGCTAGTGCGCTACCCTTGCTGCAAGAAATAAGTTAAGTCTCAGCCTCTTTCTTCAGATCACTGAGTGTTTTCTTTCCAACAATAATAGAAAAAATAAATACAATCTATACAAAAACGCCCAATCTTTTTTTTTTTTAAATCCATCAAATAGACTTTATATGGAATTTTCTATCGTTATAATTCTTTTTATGGCACTGCACTTTCTATTTTTATTTATATCTTTTCATCTTTATATGGGTGTTTGAATGACAGTGTTGTGTGTGTGAGATGGAGATGTCAGAGATTTCCCCGAGGGAACTTCCCAAAGGGGATGTTTGGCATCTCTCAACTGCCTTTGCTTAAACTTCAAGCTGATTTGATAGCTTTTGTGACATTATTGGCTAGACGTCTTATTCTAATGAGGTGGAAATCACCAACACCGCCATCACATACACTGTGGATAGAAGAGATTTTTAACAATTTGAGGCTTGAAAAAAATCCAACACACTCTGAGAGGCTCTTCCAGAAAATGTAGTGAAATGTGGGGACCTTTCTTTGCCTATGCAGAGAAAGTTCCCAGTTACACCTGAATAAGATTGCACTTTATTTTATTTACCTTTTGTCGTTTATTTATTTATTTATTTATTTCTATTTTGACCTGAAAATTGAGGTTATTGTCAATGTAATATGTGAAATATGGCCAAGCCGACTTTTTTGTTGTCGTTTGTTTTTTGGATCTTATGTTACTGTTATTTACATACACTTTATTGTTGTCAATTTGTGTATTAAAAATCAATAAACAAAGTTTATAAAAAAAATAAATAAATCTCACTGACTGCACATACACAGTACTGGAGTTGAGGGGGGAATGAGGGGGGACGGCATCGCCCCTGAAATAAAAACAGTCAAAATCATCCCCCCTGCCATGTTTTCCATCCCTAAGGGTTATGTCATTTCATCAATGAATGTGGTTTTACTGCTTTTTCAACATTTAGAGTCCTCACCAGAAAAATAACACCAGAAAATAACTTATTTGACAAGATTGGGACAAGATTTATCTTCTTATTACAAGCAAAAAAATCTTGTTCCACTGGCAGATTTTTCTACTTATTTCAAGTGAAAATCTACTTGAAACAGGTGAAAATTGTTGTTTTTTCCAGTGATGAGTCTTGTTTTAAGTGGAATGAGATTTTTTTTTACTAAAATGAGACATTTTAACTAGAAGTAAGGCAAATATTCTTGTTAAGATTGTGAGTTTTTGCAGTGATCCATGTTACTTATCCTGTGAAGGACAGAGTCATATTGATAAGTTCAGAAAAGTGTTTTTTATTGTTGTGTTTTGATGTATTTGATGTAAGCCCAGTGGATATTTAAAGCTTACAGAAGGCTGCATTTAACTGCTGCTATGTCATTCCTGCAGTATTTCTGCAGCTGTTTTGGTCACTGCTATTATTTGTAATATATTATATTATTTGTAATCACCACAAATTATCTGTCCCCATATGATCAAATCCACCATCCCCCCTGATGTTTTTTTACAACTCGAGTACTGACCATATACATATTGTACACTTATTATACACCCATACATAACTACATATATGTAGTTATGTATGGGTGTATGCGTTTGTATGGGTATACAGATATATATATATATATATATATATATATATATATATATATATATATAGTGTGATTATGTGTGTAAGTAGATATATACATAGATATAGAGCAGATATAGTATAGTGTAAATAAGTATATTTATATAAATATTCATATGGGCATACTACAAATATATAGAAATATTCAACTATATGTAAGTATGTATGTATGCATGTACAAGTATGTGTGTGAGTATAATTACAATTACAATCATTAATTAAATGTGTCATTAATTAATTAAGTGCAGTTTTACATTTCATGATATACACGCAACACAAAATCATTAATTAAATGTGTCATTAATTAATTAAATGCTGAAATAATAAATATATATTTTTACTTAAAATGAATTGTATTTTAATTAATTAATGACATTTCATTCTAATTTTAATTCATTAATGTCACATTTAATTAATTAATGATATATTTCATTCCCATTTTAATTAATTAATTAATGATGTATTTATTTATTTAATTTTGGCACAAAAAATCCTCCATAAAAAACCATTAGGTAGCATTTTTTGACAAAGCAGCAGAAATTGGCAGAACACCGGGTTAAGACTGATTTATGGTTCCGCGTCACACCAACACAGAACCTACGGCGTAAGGTTACGCGGCGACGCGCGCCGTACTGTACGCGTCGCTGCGTAACCTTACGCCGTCGGTTTAACGCGGAACCATAAATCAGGCTTCAGCTGTTTTGACAGCGGCGTCAGCTGCAGGAGATAAACAGCAGATAAACAGCCTGCTGGGCCCGAACAGGCGGGTCGGGGTTTCACCTGTTTTGGGCTTAGATTCTCCAGGAGCGGGTCCGGTGGAGCTGGAGCGGGGCTGCTGGCTGTTGTTGGGGTTCTTCTCCATGTTGGTACTGGTGCTGGTGCTGGTACTGAACTGGGCCGAGCTCTCCACCATCAAAAACAGGCTCGGAGCAGAAAAGTGGGCTGTAAAGAGCGCGGGTCAGAAGGCGACGAAGGCCCTGATTCATTTCTGTCAAACGCGGAGACTCCATCACGGCGACATCTTGACACTAAAACAAACCAAAGAGAAAAAAAGAGACACGATTTCGGCGTCTCAAGTTATTTTGTAGGATTCGGGAGGAGAGGAGGGGGGAAAACTCTCACCCCGGGGCCAAGACCCCCTGGATTTAAGACCTGTACTTGTTAAGGAAAACAATACAGCCTTAACAAGGCGTTGGGATGTTTTCCAAAAACTGGAAAACACGCCAAATTAAGTATTTTAACCTCTAACAAAAATACGTCCGTAAAAACTAGCGTGCTCTAATGGCGACGGGTCGCCAGACAAGAATCCGAGAGACCCGGATGTTTCTTGTACCGCTTGCTGTTTACAGCCAAGCCGCAAGGCATTATGGGAAACGTAGTCATCACAGCCCTGCGCTGTTTATACTTAATCCCAAAAGCTTTCAAGCATACCTGTCGAGCATGGACGAAATTTTGATTTCAGAAGTGGGGGGGGCAGTGGCGTCAATTCAGTGGAAGTTAAGGTATGGCAAGGTTACGAGTCACAGAACTTAACTAGAGTATCAATCAACACGTCCAGCAAATACTCATCACAGAAGTCTATTATGTAGCTTATCTGTGTGGTCAAGAAAACTGGAACTTTTTCAAATGCAGTCTCACTCATTGCAAAAACTCAAAATCTTACCAGGAATATTTGTCTTATTTCTAGTTAAAATGTCTCATTTTTAGTCAAAAAATCTCATTACACTTAAAACAAGAGTCATTACCAGAAAAATAATTTGTTATTTGACAATTTTCACCTGTTTCAAGTAAATTTTCACTTGAAATAAGTAGAAAAATCTGCCAGTGGGACAAGATTTATCTTCTTATTACAAGCAAAAAAATCTTGTTCCATTGGCAGATTTTTCTAGTTATTTTAAGTGAAAATCTACTTGAAACAGCTGAAAATTGTTGTTTTTGAGCCTTGTCTTAAATGTAATGAGATTTTTTTTGACTAAAAATTAGACATTTTAACTAGAAATAAGGCAAATCAGAACAACATGATCGATTTCACTAGTTATTACACTGCAAAAACTCAAAATCTTAACAAGAATATTTGCATTTGTACTTATTCTATATGTATTAAGTAATAGAATAATCAATACAAAGAGACACAGAGTAATTCCATAAATGTATTTAAAAAAACAAACATTTACATTTAACCCTTGAAGCCGAGGTGTGGCGGCTGCCGGACCTTCATACCCAATTGACGCCCCTGGGGGGGACACAACTGGCTTGAGAAAGAGGGGGAGGGCAGTTGAACTGCTTGAACAGTGCCATGATATCTACCTATAAAACTATATCCTAGAGCAGTGGTTCCAACCTGGGGTCCGGGCCCCCCCTGGGGGGCGCCAGAGATCTCTGGGGGGGGGGGGGCGAAACTTGGTCTGCTTTGAAATTATGCAGTTGTAAAAAAGATTTTTGCGAATGAGTCATTCATAAGACATTGTTAGGAATAATTTATGAATGTCTTGAATATTTTTTATGTTTTTTATACACTGGTGACAAACACAGGAAATGATTACATTCCTTATTATTATATCATTACTCAACATTTAATCTACTCCAACAGGTTGTTAAAGGAAAATTGTTAAAAATTTTGGTCTCATATTAAAAGAGACATTTTTCAGAAATATTTTTATGTCCTTTTATGTCCTTTTGTGTGTATTTTATACATTGGTGACATTGGAGAAAAACAAAGTCATATGTATACAGAGTAAACCAAAGAGAAATGTATCAAAAAAACATAATTAATGTTCATTTTTTCAATTAAAGACTATTTTGGTGCTGGTACATATGGGTCGGGGTTGCAATGAGCGCGGGTCAGAAGGCGACGAAGGCCCTGATTCATTTCTGTCAAACGCGGAGACTCCACGAGGCGAGGCGGGGAGAGGAAGGAGGAAGGAAGATGGCCGCTTGAGCTGAGAGCTCCACATTTCCTCAGTGTTTAATTTGAAGTTTCTACCTTCACCAAGTAATTTATAGAGCTTATCTTGCCCGATCTCGTGAGTTTAAGTGATAAGAACCATGCCAAGAAGCAAAAGAGAGCCTAAAAGTGTTAAAACAAAGAACAAAGATGAGGAGGAGTCATCCAACTCCTCTTTTGAGGGATATGGCCTGGATGATATCATGGCTGAATTAAAATCTCAACGTCGTCATATAGTGACCCGTTTGGATGGTATGGACAGTCGTTTGGAAGAAGTTACCACTGAGATATCAACGATGAAAAACGCACTGACTGAGACAAAGGAAACACTTGTCAAACAACAGCAGCGTATGGACGCAGCAGTTGTTTGACGATCGCAGGCGGTGGGTTGCCTCCCTCCTACTTCTCCCCTCTGTGGGGTTGCCGGTGGCCTGGGTTCCGGGCTCTTCCGTGTCGGCCTCTGGTCTCGCGGGTGGCGGGGTTGCTCCCCCCCCTCCCACACTATAGATACACTTCAGGTGGAGCTTTGTTTGGTTTATTACACACACACACACACACACACACACACACACACACACACACACACACACACACACACACACACACACACACACACACATATCACACATATAGTCACTTAGTCACATGCATATACACACACACACACACACACACACACGATCATATACATACACACACACACACACACACACACACACACACACACACACACACACACACACACACACACACACACACACACACACACACACACACACACACACACACACACACACACACACACACACATATAGTCACTTAGTCACATGCATATACACACACACACACACACACACACACACACACACGCATGATCATATACATACACACACACACACACACACACACACACACATAGACATACACACTGGCTTGTTCACCTGCATGCTGGCTCTCTAGTTTTTGGGTTTAGGTAGCGGTAGCGATAGCTTAGCTCAGACTGCGATCAGATCTCAAGATTTAGGTCGATTGCTGTTATTGTTTTGGTTGGCTCCGTGCCGGTTTCGTGCTTTGTTTGTGGTTTTTTGTTGCAGATTTCCAGTGCTTGACGTGTGTCTCCGTGTGTTCCTGCTTCCTGGATTGGCAGTGGATGTCGTCACCCCCCCCCCCCAAAAAAAAAAAAACACTGGGTTTGTATGTGTATATTTATGTATGTGTACGCATATGTGTGCGTATATATATGTATATATATTAAATATAGTAATAATGCACATATATATACTTGGTTTCTACCGTCATGGTATCAATCATTAATATGTGTGCAGACAAGGTAAAAAAAAAAAAAAAAAAAAAATTACAATTGAGTCGACAGAGATGCCCCAAGTATCATCTACAAGATTTCTAGGAATAATTATTGATGAGCGTTTGTGTTGGAGAGAACAGGTTTATTGTGTGAGTAAGAAAATAAACAAATCTATTGGCATAATAAGGAAAGTTAGACACCTTGTCTCTAAGCAGTGTCTACTTACTCTTTATTATAGTGTAATCTATCCTCACCTTTCATATTGTTCGAGGGAGTACATTTACAACTACTCTCCATAAAATCTTAATTCTCCAGAATGGTTTTGTAAGACTTGCATCTCGATCTGTCTGGGATGCTACTGCTGCTCCTTTATTTAAAAATCTCCAGATTCTTACTATTTTTTACATCTTACCAACAGTTACCAAATAAGCATTTTTCTTTACAAGATATTTTCCTCAGAAGGAAATGTTCCTGAGCACTTTAGGACATACTTTGCTACAAACTCTCAATTCATTCTTACTCAACTCGGCAGGCCATCGCCCTACATCCACCTAAATGTCTGGAATCTTTAGGTTTAGAAGTGTCAAAGTCTAGAATAGTTGGTACCATATTGCAAACAATTGCAGGTCCCTATCCATCTTCAAAAGTCGCTCAAGAGAACATTTAATTCAACAATGTAGTGAAGAAAGCTCTTGCTTTTCCCACTGTTAATGTTTCTTTTGCACTTCATATTCTGTTGCCACTTGTTCAGCATAATATTCATATTTTCATGATCATGTAGGTATCACATAGGTCTACGGTAATTTTTTAATTTTCATTCATGTTCTGCATGCAATTTTTATGATGTATTATTTATTTTTTATTTTATTTTATTTTGTATCCTCATAACTATATTGTTAAATGTTATTAGGTGGGGGCTACTCATAAACCTACTGGCTGGTTTCTTTTAACTGCACTTATTTGTGTGATGTTATTTTTTATTGTATGTGCTAAATAAACTAAACTGATCCGGTTTCTGGTTCCGAGACAGCGCAGGGAATTTGCAGGACCGATTGAATATTTCCTTGGAAAAGGTACTGTATGTTCAGAGGCTTCGCATATCCGTACCGGCTCCGGGTTCTTCATCAGGGTGCTATCAAGCTTTTTGATAGTCCCGTTGACGCGAAGGCTTTCATCAACAAGTTGGAGAAACGGCAGGCTGATACAAACTCAGCAGAGACTGATCATTAAAAGCCCACGATCTGAGTGGAGGTAAGATGACGCTTTCTTCCCATCTTACAATGATTGTAATAGATCTTTCTTCTAATCATATTGACTGGTAAACCCCTTACTTACTTTTTGTTGACAACTGTAATGAAAGTTTTGGGAGTTTACGTTCATCTTGCCGGCTATCTGGGTATTTCCGGAAACAAAGTGACGCTACAGTTGACAATATCATTTGTGTAACCAGAAAGGGGTTATAGGAATTGATATAGGAATTTATTAAAGGATTTGCCCCTTGAGATGTAACATCTCATTTTCAAGGGGGTCCCATAAAACATACCACATTACAATATATCACATTACAGTACAGACATACATGACATAAAGACATCTTGCTCACCCTCCCACACACAACCCCTACACACATAAGTCTAGTTACAAAGTAGGCTAATTAAATAACCGAAACAATGAGATGAATATAACATAACAGAGAGAAAATAAAAAAAATAAAAATAAAAATAAATAAATAGAAAAAAGGCACAAAAAATACATAAATAAATTAAAAACATAGGCAATTTGTTTTAAGATAAAAATAAATAAATAGAAAAAAGGCACAAAAATACATAAATAAATTAAAAACATAGGCAATTTGTTTTAAGATGAGAGTATAATGCCAACTTAAAACAATGAAAAGAGGTAATAGAACACAAAAAGAGGGGAAGATTATTGCAATCTGATGGAGCTTTAAAATAAAATGATCTTTTCCCAACCTCTTTTAAAATTCTAGGAACAAAGAAAAAAGGAAAATTCATATGTCTGAGTGAGTATGGAGAGTTCTATGGAATCATGAGTTCTTTTAAATATGGAGGACAGTGAAAATAAACACATTTGAAAAGGAACTGAAGCCAGTGAAACTGCCGTCCAGTTCAATGAATCAAACATAAAACAATGATGTTCTGAAAGGACAACGTAACACAAATCTACACAATGAATTAAATAATACAGTCAGAGGTTTAAGATGGGGATCTGGAGTATTTTGATAAACAATATCTGCATGATCAACAAGTGTTACCAGGGGAGTGATAAGATAGACTGACTCGGATGCACATTGTAAAAGTCATTTAAACTCCTCTGTCCAAAATTAAAGGTATTGTGACATGAAAAACAATTTTTTCTTGATTTTTTGTGTTTTGTTGGGTGTCTTGACATCAATTACACCCAAAAAAAACGAACTTTTAACATTCAGTGTATTGTGTGCTTTCTGGGATTTTCCGCATAATTGTGCAAAAACGGCGCATCTGGTTTGGTGGCGGACCGTTACGTAACGGTCCGCTAAATCACCGCCCCCTCCACCCAGCTCCCTGCCTCCTCTCCAGCGCACCATAAAGGCTGATTTATGGTTCCGCGTTACACCGACGCAGAGCCTACGGCGTAGGGTTACGCGGCGACGCGCACCGTACGCTGAACCCTACGGCGTAGGCTCTGCGTCGATTTAACGCGGAACCATAAATCAGGCTTAACACTGAGCTGTTTAGAGCCCCCTCTGTTCTCATCACCGGTGGACAACTGCTAAAAAGACCCGCAGCCACTGACTGGACTTAAGATAAGGGGACACTGCTGCTTTGCATGCCTTTATTTTTGTGATTGTTTGCTGCGGACTGCTTTGCCGTGCTCCTTTTCCGTGCATGCTTCGCCTGTCGCTCCCGGCTTAACTCTCCGACGCCGCTGTTAGCGTATGGCTTGCGGGGAGCTACGGTGCTGCCTTCCAGTCGAGTCCTCTGGTCACGGACTTCTTCCCCGGGCTGTAGTCGCCCTGTCTGGGCTGTGTGTGGGTGTTTGTGGTTCGGTGTGCGCGCGCGTGTGTGGAGACGGCAGAAGTGTGTAGCAGTTGGGTTGGAGGAGGTTTGGAGGAGGAGCGGGGCAATGATTGACAGGAAAGGGGGAAAAGGACGCGTTTTTCACGGCGCAAAAAAACACCGTCATAAAAAGCCAGGCATGGAGTACTGGAGTGAAGTTTTTCTTGTTACACCCTTTTAGACACATTTGAGGGATATTGGCCAAGACTTTTAATAGTGTTAAAAGCATGTTAAAAATTATGTCACAATACTTTTAATAAGATCGGCCATGATATAAAAGTAAGAACAGTTATGTGGAATTTTGTGTTTTCGTCTTCTTCCCCACTGTAATCTATTCTCGGAGGATCATACCATGAACAGACGTGAGGGGAGGTCCAATGGGGGGAAAAAAGGAATTATTTAAAAAATATATTTGACATCTTCTCTTTATGATTTATGTTTGTTATTTTTTTCCTTTTTTTGACATTAAAAAATAATATAATTTAATCAATTCTGATCCTCTCCTCTCAGCTTTATAGTATTTAAACTTTTATTTTTTATCTCTTATTTTATTAGGTAGCACTGAGGAAGGGTGCTCCAAGTAGCCAGAGCTTTAAGGAGTACTTAAGTATATTTTTCTCTTTTTATTTTTAGTTTAGTATTTATGGGTATGTTTTTTTTAATGATCTTTGCTTCCTCTGGCCTATTATGAAAGAGGTGTTGTGGTTCTCACAACTTGGGTGGGTTGGGGTACTTTATATGTTTTTTTCTCCCATGTTTGTTTTTCTAGGGTAACATTCCTAAATAAAAGCAGCAACATGGTTATTTTTTGTTCAGTGGTATACATGAAAAGGTACGCTTATGCCGAACAGTACCCATCATGTGTGATATAAATATTATTTCATGGAATGTTAAAGGTCTAGGTAATTCCATCTATAGGAGCCAAATAAGGTTGTCATTCACTGTGTGTGTGTGTGGGTGGCGCTGTGTGTTACCTGAGCCACAGGTACGTGTATAAAGGTGATGACGTAACATTGTTTGACAGATGTTTGGCCCGGAAGGGCAAATGGTTTTTGACCGCTGTGGCGCTAAAGTTACACTTCATGCTTTGTCTGATCAACATTAATCAAGACGCAATAAATATTGTTTTAATCGCATCAGAAGAAAGCGTCCTGGCTCGTCCGTCACCGCCGGGGAACGTGGGCAGCAGCAGCCAAGCGCGTCGACCAGATCCCGGTCAAACATTCTCAGTAGCCAAGCACTGGGCTTGGCTCCTACACCATCAAAAGGAATAAAATATTATCCATTTTAAAAGAAGATAGAGCAGATGTTGTCTTCCTACAAGAAACCTATCTTTCTGACAGTGAACATGCAAAGCTAAAGATGGATCGGGTAGGTCAAGTGTATTTTTCATCAAATCACATAGTAGAGGGACAAGTATTTTATTAAACAGAAATGTACCATTTAGATTAGAAAAAACTGTCACAGACCCAAATGGTAGGTTCGTTATGATTTCAGCCACTATCAACAATACTCCAATTACCTTTCTAAATGTCTATGCTCCTAATGTAGATGAACCATTGTGACGACCCTGTTTAATTGTGGGCATGCCTGACTTTCTCTCTTTTGTTTTGAGGAGTCTGGAGTGAGCTGAGCTGATTGGGCTGATTTGGAGCACCTGGGCCCAGTGTTCCAGGCTATAAAACCTCCCTGCCTTCAGTGTGGCTCTCTCTTCCCTGCCAGCCCCACCCATTTGTTTGGTTGACTCTATTTTTCTTAACAACACGCACCACACATTTTCCACATTCACACACACTGACACTACTGATGCTGACCTCCACACCTCACAAGTTGGTTTGTTTTGCATTTGCAGTGTTTGTAAAAAAAATAAATAGCATATTTTTAGTTGCACTGTGTTGTTGTCCATTTTTGTCATGGCCTACGGGCCAGGTTATGACACCATCATTTATATCAAAGATGGTTCTACTGTTTAATGAAAATTGTAAAGGGCTGGGAGTCTTAGGGGGAGACTTAAATTTAACGATGTGTTTAAGAGATAAATCTAATCAAGTAAAGAGTTCCAATCCTAAATCCGCTAGGGTTCTTCAGGGGTTAGGTGTTAACTGTGGTTTGATTGATGTTTGGTGGGAGTTAAATCCAGGTTTCAGCAAGAGTACCTGGCTGCAGGCAAGATGGCCGACAAGGGCGCCGCCATAGTTCCATCCATACCGGAAGTCCATACCGGAAGTTGGTCACTTCGTTAATATATTTTTTTTTTTTTTTTTTTTTTTTAAATTAACATTTGCAAACAGTACAATGATAACAAAACTTCACATTATGCAATTTCACGTTGAATTATAACATATAAAGAGTATTACTCAAATAAAAAACAAAACCAATGCATACCGGAGGTCCAGACCGGAAGTCCATACCGGACCGGAAGTTGGTCTTTTTTTTTTTTTTACAAGCTTTATTGAATAGTTCTCATATTACAAAAAACATAAACAGACAGACAGACATACAAAACAGTCATTAATACATAAGAGTACAACAACACAGGAGCCAGGGGGATTTTTAAACAAACACATTAAATAGAGAGCATAAATTAACAGTTTTGACAGCTTTTTTCTTATTTGAGTCAGAGATGGAACTCAAGTATGGTTTTGGTTTAATTCTCAAAAATTAAAAAAAGGGGTTTTGAATGACTGAATTTGGATTTATGAATATGAAACTTTGCAAGAATAATTATTAAATTGATTACAAAAGATTCTCTAGATTTGTTTCTTTCATTACTGATGAAACCAAACAATACATTTTTCCAATACAGAGTGAAGTCAGAGTCAATTTTATCTATAATAAATCGGGATACATCATTCCAGAATTTGTTAGTGTAGGGACATTGTTAAAACAGGTGTACCAGTGTTTCAGGGGACATTTCACACAACGAACAGTCAACACAAATATCTCTTTTGAATTTAAGAAGATAATGATTAGCAGGGTAATACTTATGTAACATTTTAAAAGAGATTTCTCTAACTTTATTTGTAAGAAGGTATTTGTATGGAAGAGTCCAGATGTTCTTTCAATTTAAGTCATCACCAAAACCAGACCAGTAAGCAATAACATAAGGGTTGGTGGTTATATATTCCCCCTTCTGCTAATGGTGATGCAGCATGTGATGTCCTGAACTCAGTCACCAGCAGGCTGCAGACAAAACACCCGCAGGCTCTCTTTCTGATCTCTGGGGACTTTAATCACGTATCTCTGTCCTCCACTCTGCCAACTTTCACCCAATATGTAAAATGTTGCACCCGGGACAATAAAATACTGGACCTTTTTTATGCCAACACCAAGGAGGCATACACCTCATCACCACTTCCCCAGCTGGGCAGATCCGACCACAACCTGGGGCCTGTACTACGAAGCAAGTTCAACATACCCAGGATATCTTTTCCTTATCCAGATTCACTAACCCGGACAATTGCAATCACGCTAAGCGGTCACACGACGGTGGTTATCAACTCGGTATATCAACCCAGGTTTCTCCAATCTGGATATGAGCGCGTGCACATAAAAGGGGCGGTGTTTTCAGCGCATGACCAATCGCAAGCATGGAGAAGTCCGCTGTCAGAGCCGCTTATTTCAGTAGCAAAGAGCAAACAATAATTTTACGGAAATATGATGAGTATAGGCATATAATACAGGCAAAAAGCAACACAGTTGCAGCTGCAAAATGCAGAGAGACAGCTGGCAAAAGATCGCTGACTGTATAAATGCGTAAATTCATAGGGATATAATTTGAATATTCTGGGAATCTTAATCTTAAACTGTAAACCATGATCAGCAATATTAAAATAATAAAAGGCTTGCAATATTTCAGTTGATTTGAAATGAATCCAGAATGTATGACATTTTTTTGTTTTTGTGTTTGCATTACAGAAAATCACAATATTCTAATTTTCTGAGACAGTCCTGTATATATTGGTTCTATAACTATTGTTGACCGATAACTTGTGCTGATGCTGTACCAACGAATTGGGTTTTTTTATTTATTTTATTTAATTTTTTCAGGAGGGGGGTATTTAGTATTCTAAAGTGACTTCTCAGAATGTTCGAGGGACGAAATTGAAAATCCCTTTTTTGCTATCCCCTTACAAATGCATCTTCTTTTTGATTTCTTCTTGATTTATTTATTTAATTGGTATTAGTTTTGGATTGACTGTACATCGGATTTTGGGTGATGATTTGTTTTATTTATTCATTGATTGATTAATTTTTTATTTTCTCCTCCACCTCTTTTTTCTTTTTTTCCTTTTTTTTGGATCGTTCATACAGGTACTCATCAGGGAAAGCAAAGGGGTTTTGGCGGTCCCTGAATACGCGTTCTCTTCGGAGGGATCCTCTCACGATCCGCGCACCAAGCTCCACTGGATTCTCTTCGAAAGGGCATGCCATTTTCCAAGAGAGCTGATTGGTCAGTGGGCGGTGCTTTTATACCCAGCGATCTGTATCTCGAACATAACCTGCTCCGGAGCAGGTTAGCTGTTCAGCATAAGTTACCATGGCGATGTACCCCGGTGAGAAGTGAACCACCGTCGTAGTCCTGAAAACCCAGGGTTAAACCTGAAGTTACCTCGCTAACCCCAAATCCCGCTTCGTAGTACAGGCCCCTGGTTAATCTCCAGCCTGTGTACAGACCCCTGGTGCACAGGGAACCAGCTGTCTCCCGCACAGTGACGAGATGGTCCAGCCAAGCTGAAGAAGCTTTGCAGGACTGCTTTAACACTACTGTGTGGGAGGAACTCTGTGACTCTCATGGGGACGACATTGATGGTCTCACTGACTGTATTACAGACTACATCAACTTCTGTGTGGAAAACACCGTACCCACCGGGACGGTAAGGTGTTTTTCCAACAACAAACCCTGGATTAATCCTGGCATAAAGGCCCTCCTGAAGGAGAAGAAGAGGGACTTTAGATCAGGAAATAAAGAGGAGCTGAAGACTGCTCAGAAGGAACTAAGGAGGAGGATCAGGGAGGGGAAGAACTGCTACAGGAAAAAGATGGAGGAACAACTGCAGCAAAAGAACATCAAAGGAGTCTGGAAAGGCTTGAAAACCATCTCTGGTCACAAGAAGAAACCAGACTCCCAGGCTGGGGGGGATCAACAGTGGGTGAACGATCTAAATTTGTTTTTCAATAGATTTGATCAGTCTTCTCCCCCTCCCCCAACCCAGCTCACACTGCTGCAACCCCTTTCATCTGCTTCTACAGGACACCCCCCCTCCCCCTCCTCCTCCTCCTTCAGTTCAACAACAGCCCCCCCACTGTCATCGACACCTTCACCTTCACCTCCAGCTCCACCCCCACCCCCACCTCCACTCCCAAAACAACAAAGCTCATCCCACAGCCGACCCCCCGCTGTTCCTGCACTCTGCTCTACCCCCCCACTCCCCTCCACTACCTCTGATACACCCCCCCCCCTGCTCCAGCTTGTCTCTCACAACCCTCCAGGTGAGAAATCAACTCAGGAAGATGAACGCGAGGAAGGCTGCAGGTCCAGATCGCATCAGCTCCAGGCTCCTGAAGTCCTGTGCAGACCAGCTGTGCGGGATTGTTGGACACATGTTCAACCTGAGCCTGAGGCTGGGGAGGGTACCACCACTATGGAAGACATCCTGCGTGGTACCTGTTCCCAAGAACCCGCACCCCAAGGACCTCAGCAGCTTCAGGCCGGTGGCTCTGACATCCCACCTGATGAAGGCCCTGGAGCGGCTGCTCCTCCGACATCTCCGCCCCATGGTGAGCCCAGCGATGGACCCACTACAGTTTGCTTACCAACCTGGTATTGGGGTGGATGATGCCGTCATCCTCATGCTACATCGTGCCCTGTCTCACCTGGAGAAACCTGGGAGCACTGTGAGGATCATGTTCTTTGATTTCTCCAGTGCGTTCAACACCATCCAGCCGGCACTTCTGGGAGACAAGCTGGAGAATGCAGGGGTTGACAGTCACCTCACAGCCTGGATTCTGGATTACCTCACCAACCGTCCACAGTATGTGAGGACACGGGACCACACATCGGACATGGTCGTCTGCAGTGTGGGGGCCCCGCAGGGAACGGTCCTGGCGCTGTTCCTCTTCACTCTCTACACTGCTGACTTCTCCTACAACTCCCCAACCTGTCACCTTCAAAAGTTCTCTGGTGACTCTGCTATCGTCGGCCTCATCACTGATGAAGACGATAGCGAGTACAGAGAACTGTCCCAGGACTTTGTGGACTGGTGCCTGCCGAACCACCTCCAGATCAACGCGGGGAAAACCAAAGAACTGGTGGTGGATTTCCGCAGGTGTAATAAATCCCCCCCGACACCGGTGAACATCCAGGGAAAGGACATTGAAATGGTGACATCTTATAAGTACCTGGGTGTTCACCTCAACAATAAACTGGACTGGACTACTAATTCCTCTGCACTCCACAAAAAAGGCCAGAGCAGACTCTACCTGCTCAGGAGACTGAGGGCCTTTGGTGTGGAGGAAACACTCCTGAAAACATTCTACGACACTGTGGTGGCATCAGCCATTTTTTACGGAGTGGTCTGCTGGGGCAGCAACATCACAGCTGCAGACAGAAGGAGGCTGGACAAAACAATCAAAAGGGCCGGCTCTGTCGTGGGCTGCTCTCTGGACACAGTACAGGTGGTGGGAGAGAGGAGGATGATGGCTAAGCTGTCATCCATGATGGAGAAGGACTCCCACCCCATGAAGGACACCTTCAGAGCGCTGGAGAGCTCCTTCAGCGACAGGCTCCTTCACCCTAGGTGTGTGAAGGAGCGCTACAGAAGGTCCTTCCTCCCTGCAGCTGTGAGACTACACAACCAGCACTGCTCACAGTAGACCACAAACAAAAATGTGCAATACCATTCTCTGGTATTGTAAATATCCTCTGTAATATCATCTGTAAATATCCATCTGTTTTTTCTTTTTGTATACTAGTATTTTTTTTTATTTTATTACTATTTTTATTCTCCTTCTTCTTCTTATTATTATTATTGTATATACTGTTTATAGTGTTTTTCTATTATTATTATTATTATTGTATATACTGTTTATAGTGTTTTTCTATTATTATTATTATTGTGTGATATTGATGCCTCTTGTGTTTTGCACTATCCACTTTGCTGCTGTAATCTGGAAATTTCCCCTCTGGGGGACTATTAAAGGATTTCTTATCTTATTTCTTATCTTATCTTATATCATTTTGAAACAGGGAACGTATATTACGATTGTTACTTCTTGTGGATGTAACTAGACAAACTTTGCCCACTGAAGTTTTCTTGGGGTCCAGATTTGGTAAGCAGGCTGGTCTTTCAACCGGAAGTTGGTCTTCTTCGTGTATATTGTTCAAATATGACGGAGGTAGTTTAAAAGCGGCCATAAAACGAAAATTATAAAACATTATTATAAAACATTATATAACATAACGTACTTACTAATAACTATGTTTTTTTAAACTTATTTATATACATATATAACAAAATAAAAAACATGGCCATCATGATCTCAGCCTTCAGTCTGGTCATGCCCTCTCCTTCCAGGATTTTGATCATTATCTGAAAAACAGTTAAATGATCTAATCATACTCTAACGTGTGCACTGTTTTTTTTTTTGGTTTTATGTTTTTTTTTCCAAAAGAATAAAATATTGACCACCAAATAATTTCCTTCCATTTCCCAAGGAAGCTCTATTGACCATCTTACCTCTGGGAGCATCACATCAAAGACTAAATCCAGCAGTCTAATCTCCCCACTTTTTATTCTTGCTCCTATACCTGTGACCTATATAGAAGATATATAGTTATATATCTGTGAACACACCTATACATGACAGATGGCATTTACATTTACCCGTTGGTCACTCAAATTCAGCGTCCTTAGCTTTAAGTGCTGTCTGAGGTTAATTGAGGTGGATTATATATATATATATATATATATATATATATATATATATATATATATATATATATATATATATATAATGTGTGTGTTTTATCATTTTCGAATCGCTGCTTGTAAACTAGTCTATGTAAACTAGTCCGTAGGCTATATATATATATATATATATATATATACATACATGTTTTTTATTTTGTTATATATGTATATAAATAAGTTAAAAAGACATCATTATTAGTAAGTACATTTATATTATTACATTTTTATATATATATATATATATATATATATATATATATATATATATATATATATATATATATATATATTCATTAATTCTATCCTACAAATGATCACATTGTAAAAAGATTCAAAAGAAATATCGATTCAAACTGTACTTTTTGTTCTGCAAATTCTGAAACAATGACACACTTATTCTGGCTGTGCCCCATTGTTCAAACTTTTTGGAGTGATATGTGTAATTTTGTGTCGGAAAGAATTGATATTGATTTTAATTTATTTTGGAATGATGTGTTGTTTGGTGTTTTTGACCATGTAACAATTAGAACAAAGCCAAAATAAACATTTATTATTAATTTGTTGATTATCCTCGCAAAATTCCACATCCACAAATCCAAATTCTTACGCAAAAAAACCCTTTTTTTTTACTTTTCATTGTGAATTAAAACAGTATCTGGACTCTATTAAGTTTTCTACTAATTCAAAAGCAATCAAAACCATAAATGTATGTAAATGTTTTGGCTTTCTGTTATAATTTCATCCCCCCTGGCTGGTTATAATGTGTTGTGCTTTTTGTTTTGTTTTTTATTTGAGTAATACTCTTTATGTGTTATAATTCAACGTGAAATTGCATAATGTGAAGTTTTGTTATCATTGTACTGTTTGCAAATGTTAATTTAAAAAAAAAATAAATAAATAAAAAAAAAAATATATTAACGAAGGGACCAACTTCCGGTATGGACTTCCGGTATGGATGGAACTATGGCAGCGCCCTTGTCGGCCATCTTGCCTGCAGCCAGGTCCCTCTCGGTTTTAGGGAGTATACCTTTTTTTCAAACGTCCATAACTCTTACTCCCGACTAGATTATTTTTTTGTACCTTCTAAATACATTCCTATGATAAGCAAGTGTACAATAAATCCAATTATCCTCTCAGATCACTCTAGAATCCATTTAAAAATTAACTTTGATCTTGAACACTTTATATCTAAGCGATGGAAATGCAACTCCTCTCTCCTGAAAGATGATGAATTTAAATCAAAAATGCGAACGTGGATAACAAATTACATTAAAGAAAACAATGATCCTTCCTTAGATCCCAACATTATTTGGGAAGCAGCAAAAGCCACATTAAGAGGACTCATTATCTCGTATGCTTCATTTAAAAAATATGAGAAACTAACTGAAAGAAAAGACTAGAGAATGAAGTAGCCCGATGTGGAAAACTCCATAAGAGTGCACCCACAGAGGATAATTGGAGACTATTAACTGTTGCTAGAGCAAAATTAAATCTTAAGATTTCAGATGAAATCATACAAAAAATGACTTATATTAGACAAAAGGAATATGAATTTGGAAACAAACCAGGTAAATTATTAGCTCACCAATTAAAGAAGGAGCAAGCAGAAAAGATTATTAAAGCTATATATGTTATGGAAAATAAGGTAACCTATCACCCAAAAGAGATAAACCAAACTTTTTGAATTCTATAAAAATCTTTATCAATCACTCGGCGGATATTCACAAGATGAACTAAATGATTATCTTAAACATAATAATCTACCAAAAGCAAGTTCTCAAGATCGACTCCTTTTGAATTCCCCATTTACATAAATAGAAATTCTGGATACAATTAATTCAATGCTTATAAATAAAAGTCCAGGACCAGGCGGTTTCTCAGTTGAATTTTATAAGGAATTCTGGTCAGAGATTGAACCTATTTTTTTTGACAATGTTGAACAATTTCTGTTATAAAAAATAGCTTCCTCAATCAATGAATTTAGCACATATTAGTGTTTTATATAAAAGTGGTAAAGATCCTCTACAGTGCTCGTCATATAGACCTATAAGTCTCTTGGATCATGATTATAAGATCATCACTAAGCTATTAGCAAGAAGACTGGACTCTGTTTTGCCTAAATTGGTCAATCCAGATCAGTCAGGTTTTATAAAGGGGAGATATGCTTCTGACAACATAAGGAGAGTTTTGAATATAATCAACTCTCTCAACAACCGCCGGGAGCCTTCTCTTCTTCTATCCTTAGATGCAGAGAAGGCTTTTGACAGGGTTGAGTGGAAATTTCTTTTTTCTGTTTTATATAAATTTGAGTGAGTCGGCAATGGAGTAGGTTGTGTTGATCCGAGCTCCTGTCTAACTTCCCTAAAACTACTGCCTTAACGCATTTTTTTTGACGAACTTTATAAAGTTTTTGCTCCATAACTTATTCAAGATATCCGGGAGACAGTCTGAGCTGTTTACGTTGCTTTAATGGCGAATAATCTCTATACAAATACAGCGGCTTTACCAGCACGAGGCCTGACGCGTCCGCGGGACATGCTGCTCCAGGTCACGGGAACAAGTCGCCCACTCCGCAGCCAAAACCAGTAATGGACGCCGCAGAGCTGAAAGAGGACATTCTATCCTCATTGAGAGTGGATATCTCAGTTGCCATCAGGTCAGAGCTGAAGAGCGCTCTCTCTGAGGACTGCGACTTCATTCGAAGCGAGCTAAAGGAAGTTATGTCCGAGATTGCTAACAACACGGCGGCCATTCGCACTGAAGTGGACCATATGAAGGCGGCTATCAGAGACATGGAGGGGAGCTTATCGACTTGGTCGGGTGAAGTTACTGCTTTGCAAACAACAGTCGCTGAAATTAAAACGGAGCTGGCCAGCTTAAAAGAGAGGAACGAGGACCTCGAAGGGAGGCTGAGGAGGTGTAATATCCGTATCGTGGGTGTCGCAGAAGACCCCGGCTCGAGCTCCACTACCTCCTTCTCCAAACTACTGTTTTATATAAATTTGATTTGGGTGTTAATTTCATTGAATGGATTAAAACGATTTACAATTGTCCAAAAGCTGCAGTAATAACCAATGGCAGGTGCTCTGACTTTTTTTCTTTATCTCGAGGGACAAGGCAGGACTGTCCTTTTGTCGCCTTTTCTTTTTGCAATGGTGATCGAACTTTTGGCGGCAAGTGTAAGAGACAACATAAGTATTCAGGGTTTAAAGATCGATAATAATGAACATAACATTTCCTTATATGCAGATGATATTCTTTTATACATCACGGACCCAGAGAAATCAATATCACACTTGCAAAACACAATTAAACAATTTGGAAGTTATTCAGGTTATAAGATCAATTTTAGTAAATCTAATGCTGTTCTCTTACCCGTGACACCAACAGAAGAAATGCTTACATCTTGTCCCTTTCATTGGACACCAGGGGGCTTTAAATATTTGGGTATACATATTACTCCTAACTTAGATAATCTGTTTGAAGAAAATGACACCCCAATTGGACACAAGATTAAATCAGACCTGTTAACATGGTCTTCCCTTCCACTGTCATTATTAGGGCGCATAAACGTTATAAAATGAATGTTCTACCTAGATTTATTTTTCTCTTCCAGATGTTACCATGCTTTTTATCTGTGGAGTCCTTTAAATCATTAAATAGCTGCATCTCAAAATTCATTTGGGGCAATAAAAAACCTAGGATCAGTCTAATGACCCTAATGAAACCAGAATCCATGGGAGGTCTCGGCCTCCCCAACCTCCAATATTATTTTTGGGCAGCCCAGTTAAGTTAATCTGGTATCTTGGGTATTGGGGAGACAGGAGTCTCTGTGGGTCCAAATGGAGGCAAAGTTTTTTGAACCCCAGCCACTGGTCTCTCTTATATTTATAAATAAGTTTGAAAAAATGAAAAACATAGACAAATGTTTCTCTGTTTTTAATACCCTGTTAGCATGGAGAGATTGTAGGAAAAAAAAACAGTATTACCGCTTGTACTTCAATTCATTCCACTATTTATCAAAATCCTGATCTGAATATTAAGCATATCAACATAGGCGAATGGGCAAACTCTGGTTTAAAACAGTTTAAGAATTTATTTAATTCGAACATGCAATTAAAATCATTCATTGACTTAAAATCATATTCAACATCCCTGACAAACACTTTTTTAAATATTTACAAATACGGAGCATTGTTCAATCACTTATCAAAGCTAATAAAATCCAACTTGGATTATCTGAAATAGAGGACATATTTATAACCTCATATACAATTAAAGGAAAGATCAGTGAGTTTTATAATATTTTATCACAAGGAGGTTTGTCATCTTTCCAAACTTTAGTGAAGATATGGGAGGAGTTGGGGATGGTCTTTGAAGAAAATACTTGGTTAAATATATGTGAAAAAATAAATGTTTCCATTTATTAGTAATAAAATTAAAGAGGCTAATTTTAAATTTATTCACAAACTGTATTTAACTCCAATTAAAATGCACAAAATTTCAAAGGATATCTCTTCAAAATGTCCAAGATGCAAAAGAATCGATGGAACATTTGTGCATATGTTTTGGGAATGTGATCTTTTAATACGTTTCTGGAAATTCCTTTACACAATCAGTTTTAGAAATGAATTTTGAGTTAAGCTCCAATTTGTATTTATTAAATGATACACTGGATCTTCAGTTAGACCGGAAAAAAAGCAGGATATTAATTATGATCACATACTTCGCTAAGAAATGCATACTTTTACTTTGGAAAGATGATTCCCCTCCAACTGCACATGCGCATGCAGCGTCATGTGACGTCACATCCGCAGCCCAGCGCGGGAAATTTGGGCCCGAATTGCAGCACATTTTGCAGCACACAGCCTGTTCAAGGCAAAGGAGAGATACACTAGAGGGCTCATTCTTTTGGGTTTGGAACGCTTCATCTGACATTATTACTAGAAAACTTAAAACGTATACAAATTTTTTTCATAAATCCTGCCTCAATCCGGCCGGATTGAGGCAGGATCATCACCGGCCGATTGAGGCAGGATTTATGAAAAAAATTCGTATACGTTTTAAGTTTTCTAGTAATAATGTCAGATGAAGCGTTCCAAACCAAAAAGAATAAGCCCTCTAGCGTATCTCTCCGTTGCCGTGTGCTGCAAAATGTGCTGCAATTGTGACCGGAATTTCCTGCGCTGTCCTGCGGATGTGACATCACATGACGCTGCATGCGCGTTCTCCCCGTTCTCCCGTGCCGGCTTCGCTGTTGGCTGCAGTTCCCCCCACGGCCGTCATGGCGAAGGGGGGCGCTGATGAGTCCCATTTCTTAAAAGGAGCCTCATGCTCATGCTGTTTCGTTCCGACCTCTCTCCTGCACCAGGAACCGTGGCGTTCCGAGGACGACCGCCAGCGTGAGCCAGAATGAGTATCTCTATTTTCGAACTTGTGCCTTATGTTTGTATGTATGTATGGATATATATATATATATATATATATATATATATATATATATATATATATATATATATATATATATATATGTATATATATATAGTTTGATATCGCTGTTGCTGCCATTATTTTTCAGGAAGAAGATGCTGTACCATCACCTCTCATTGTTAGCTGCACACGCTGCAAGAGTTTTTTGACCCTTTTTTATTTCACTAAAGAGTTCAAATTTAACTAAACGTCTCGCTTCATCCTTTCTTCCATTGCAAAAGTGAAAGCTGCAACATTCGTAATTCGTTAATGAACTATAATGGATCTGTACTATTCTGGACAATTTTTCATTTTCCTTTTTCAATTGCTTAAATTCCTTTTCATTTTCATAATTCATTTGCTCTAACATTTGTACTTTCCTGGTCAGCTCAAAGTTTTTCTTCATTATTTTTTTAGATTTCTCTAACTTAATTTATACTGGTTCAACTCTGACTGTAAATCGTCCAATTTTTTCTTTCGCGGTTTTTCTGCACGTTCCAGAGACATTCTTTTTTCGTCCTTCTTCTTTACAGTCCTTTCATATCTGGAAATAAGCCGTTCCTTTAAATCCTTTTCTGAACGAGTTTGTTCCAGCTCTTTCATTAGATCAGAAATAATTTTTTTGGGGGGCACGGTTACAGCTGGTAGTGCAGCCGTCTCACAGCAAGAAGGTCCTGGGTTGGATTCCCGCCGGGGACGCTGTGGGCACATTGAAGTTCATGTTAGTTCCCCCATGACTTCAGCACAACACCCTGGGTGGGGTCGGTGAATCTTTCTGTGTGGAGTTTGCATGTTCTCCCCGTGTTCCCTTGGGTAGCAATGTGAGCTACCCTCACAAAAACCTTTAAAAAGGGACAAAGAAAATAATCAAATTAAAGCAGTATCAAATACAATGTAAATCACTCAGACTTTCAAACAAACCACATCTAACTAGGCAAAATAAATAGCCTATATTAAAACATGCATTAATCATTATTTCAGTTTAAACATCTAAAGCAAATGATCAAATTAAACTTGACGTAAATGTAAATGGCCTATATTAATGATCCATTACTTAATTTTAAACTGTAGGCCAACATTTAAGTTAACATTTTACCTTGTGTTTTAACCAAGATTATTTTACACGTTTTATTTAAGCCAAATCAAAACAAAGGAATACATTTATGAGTAAAAGAAGGCTTACTTTCAGCAGAAAAACAAACAAACAAATAATTAAGCAGACCATAATATAACTCCTCACGCAGGTAGAAATGGAGATAATTTGAAAGGAACGTGAGCTCACCGGTAGCCTCTTTGCTCTTTTTTCCTCTTTCCCATGCATTTTTCTAGTGATCCCTACCATATATATATATATATATATATATATATATATATATATATAGTGCCAGTTATAGTACCAGTTGTAGCAGTTGTCACGAACCGGGCCGCACGGCCATGACAAAGAGGGAGACTCAACACAAGGAAAGCCACTCAAAAATGGTTTTTATTAAATAATACCAAATAATAAACCTAAAAGAAGAACCTTAATTAAGTATGGCGTGTGTAGTCAGTAGATCAAGGGTAAAAGTGAGTGCATGCGGGAAACAATGTGGGTGTATGTGTGTAAGGTGTAAAACTAAAGCAAACCCAAACCACAAACAAAATGCTGCATCAGGGATGAGAGAGAGGGGAGAAGTGAGCAGCCAGAGCTTTTAAAAGGCTCATTGAGCACAGGTGCTGCCACTTCTCTGATGGCCCTCAGCCCCTCCAACTGCTACCTGCAAGGGAGAAGACCAGCCACAAGGCAGGAAGGTAAAGAGGGTTGTCACCCCCCCCCCCCCCCCCCCCCCCCATAAGACGAGGGTCCCAGGACCCCTGTCCCCAAACAATAACACCTGCCTATAAGAAAAGAAAAAAAAACCCACCATAAACCACATGCAGGCAACATTAAACTGGAGCCCGCGACAATGCATCTGCTACCACATTATCACGGCCTTTAATGTGTCGGATGTCCAGGTCGTAAGACTGGAGGAACAATGACCACCTAATTAGCCTTGAGTTTGGGCATCGCAGGGTGTGGAGAAAGGTAAGTGGGTCGTGGTCCGTAAAACCAACAAGAGGTGCTCTTCCTGCCCCTACATACACCTCAAAATGCTGTGGAGCCCATACTAGTGCCAATGATTCCTTCTCTATTACAGAGTAATTACACTTTTAGCTGTTAAACTTCTTTGAAAAGAAGCTGACTGGCCTCACCACCCCTTGTTCATCTCCCTGCAACAAAACAGCACCTGCACCTGGCTGGCATCTACCTGGAGCATAAACTCGCGATCGAAGCATGGCGCTGCTAAAACAGGAGAAGAGCACAGGAGACACTTTACATTGTCAAAAGCCTGCTGACACTCAGAGGACCAAACAAACTTCGTCCTGAACAAACAAGTCCGGGACACACAAGTCCGGGACAAACAAGTCCGGACAAACAAGTCCGGGACAAACAAGTCCGGGACAAACAAGTCCGGGACAAACAAGTCCGGGACAAACAAGTCCGGGACAAACAAGCCCGGGACAAACAAGTCCGGACAAACAAGTCCAGACACGGTCCTGTTGCAAACTGGACCACGATGGCAGTTGCGCGGTTCCAGGTCTGTCCGGGCCACCTGCAGCCGAGACCCCGCCGGCAGGTGACTGGTGGAGACCAACAGACTTCACAGTGTCGACCTTGATGAACACAAACCGAGCAATCACGAGGGGACGAAGCTTCAACACTCATTCCCTGTATGGCATCTGTGTTGGTTTCATTCCCGGCGACAGTTTGATGTCTTCTGCAAACTCTTTCTGAGCGTATGCAGTGTTCAGATGAAGACGTTGAAGGTGTGGGTGGAAGGCGATGGAGAGGAACTTCTAGAAAGTTCTGTGAGGAGCAGCAGTGACAGTCCAACAGTCTGGAGCCGGAGAGGAACATATAACGAGCACATTGATCACAACCCTGAATTCACACAACTATGACCAGTCCACCAAACAACTTTACACGCAACAGGTGCAGCAAGGCAGTGAAATTATCTCTGCGCGCCGATCAACCACATCCCCCAACTGGGTTTGGAGCTTCCCGCTATTTTTTCAAAACCAAAGGGAAAAGTTTAACCCAAACGTAATGAAACAAAAGGAGATGGAGATCCCAGCCAAAAAGAACAAAAGAGGGGTCAGCATAGGGCCAGCCACGCAATGGGCCGTCGGACCACGCACTTTCCCCACTAAATAAGAAAAACCAAGGTAAACCTATACCCAAACAAAACCAATAACAGGACTACCGGCAATCTCCAACTCAAACTAAAACAAGAAAACTCTTCCCATGTTACGAGGATGCGCACAAGAAACACCTGCCGTCTGGACACCTTTTACGAGCATAAACAATGACTGGTCCTAGAACTAGAGCTCTCCCCTACTGAGCCCAAAGTAACAAAACAAACAAACCAACGAGCCCAAAAGGACCACGTTGCTATCCTTATCAAGGGAAACTCCACACTCAACACACCAGAGGACCCTGCCTCACTGCTGATAGCCCACACCTGCCCTTTCAATCAGCACTCTGAACGCAGGACAAACCTCCCCCAACTGAACAACAGCCAAACTAAAAAACAAAATTAACTTTCCTATTCCAAAAACTGCATCTCCCAACCACAGGGTACACTGGACATCACCATAGCTGATGCCATGCACTCACAAACAAACCCCAAATCAAACCCCAAATCAATTAGGGCACCAAACAGCCTGAAACAAATCAAACCTTGGACGAGCCCCCACTTGTCACGAACCGGGCCGCACGGCCATGACAAAGAGGGAGACGCAACACAAGGAAAGCCAATCAAAAATGTTTTTTATTAAATAATGCCAAATAATAAACCTAAAAGAAGAACCCTAATTAAGTATGGCGTGTGTAGTCAGTAGATCAAGGGTAAAAGTGAGTGCATGCGGGAAACAATGTGGGTGTATGTGTGTAAGGTGTAAAACTAAAGCAAACCCAAACCACAAACAAAATGCTGCATCAGGGATGAGAGAGAGGGGAGATGTGAGCAGCCAGAGCTTTTTAAAGGCTCATTGAGCACAGGTGCTGCCACTTCTCTGATGGCCCTCAGCCCCTCCAACTGCTACCTGCAAGGGAGAAGACCAGCCACAAGGCAGGAAGGTAAAGAGGGTTGTCACCCCCCCCCCCCCCCCCATAAGACGAGGGTCCCAGGACCTCTGTCCCCAAACAATAACACCTGCCTATAAGAAAAGAAAAAAAAACCCACCATAAACCACATGCAGGCAACATTAAACTGGAGCCCGCGACAATGCATCTGCTACCACATTATCACGGCCTTTAATGTGTCGGATGTCCAGGTCGTAAGACTGGAGGAACAATGACCACCTAATTAGCCTTGAGTTTGGGCATCGCAGGGTGTGGAGAAAGGTAAGTGGGTCGTGGTCCGTAAAACCAACAAGAGGTGCTCTTCCTGCCCCTACATACACCTCAAAATGCTGTGGAGCCCATACTAGTGCCAATGATTCCTTCTCTATTACAGAGTAATTACACTTTTAGCTGTTAAACTTCTTTGAAAAGAAGCTGACTGGCCTCACCACCCCTTGTTCATCTCCCTGCAACAAAACAGCACCTGCACCTGGCTGGCATTTACCTGGAGCATAAACTCGCGATCGAAGCATGGCGCTGCTAAAACAGGAGAAGAGCACAGGAGACATTTTACATTGTCAAAAGCCTGCTGACACTCAGAGGACCAAACAAACTTCGTCCTGAACAAACAAGTCCGGGACACACAAGTCCGGGGCAAACAAGTCCGGACAAACAAGTCCGGGACAAACAAGTCCGGGACAAACAAGTCCGGGACAAACAAGTCCGGGACAAACAAGTCCGGGACAAACAAGCCCGGGACAAACAAGTCCGGACAAACAAGTCCAGACACGGTCCTGTTGCAAACTGGACCACGATGGCAGTTGCGCGGTTCCAGGTCTGTCCGGGCCACCTGCAGCCGAGACCCCGCCGGCAGGTGACTGGTGGAGACCAACAGACTTCACAGTGTCGACCTTGATGAACACAAACCGAGCAATCACGAGGGGACGAAGCTTCAACACTCATTCCCTGTATGGCATCTGTGTTGGTTTCATTCCCGGCGACAGTTTGACGTCTTCTGCAAACTCTTTCTGAGCGTATGCAGTGTTCAGATGAAGACGTTGAAGGTGTGGGTGGAAGGCGATGGAGAGGAACTTCTAGAAAGTTCTGTGAGGAGCAGCAGTGACAGTCCAACAGTCTGGAGCCGGAGAGGAACATATAACGAGCACATTGATCACAACCCTGAATTCACACAACTATGACCAGTCCACCAAACAACTTTACATGCAACAGGTGCAGCAAGGCAGTGAAATTATCTCTGCGCGCCGATCAACCACATCCCCCAACTGGGTTTGGAGCTTCCCGCTATTTTTTCAAAACCAAAGGGAAAAGTTTAACCCAAACGTAATGAAACAAAAGGAGATGGAGATCCCAGCCAAAAAGAACAAAAGAGGGGTCAGCACAGGGCCAGCCACGCAATGGGCCGTCGGACCACGCACTTTCCCCACTAAATAAGAAAAACCAAGGTAAACCTATACCCAAACAAAACCAATAACAGGACTACCGGCAATCTCCAACTCAAACTAAAACAAGAAAACTCTTCCCATGTTACGAGGATGCACACAAGAAACACCTGCCGTCTGGACACCTTTTACGAGCATAAACAATGACTGGTCCTAGAACTAGAGCTCTCCCCTACTGAGCCCAAAGTAACAAAACAAACAAACCAACGAGCCCAAAAGGACCACGTTGCTATCCTTATCAAGGGAAACTCCACACTCAACACACCAGAGGACCCTGCCTCACTGCTGATAGCCCACACCTGCCCTTTCAATCAGCACTCTGAACGCAGGACAAACCTCCCCCAACTGAACAACAGCCAAACTAAAAAACAAAATTAACTTTCCTATTCCAAAAACTGCATCTCCCAACCACAGGGTACACTGGACATCACCATAGCTGATGCCATGCACTCACAAACAAACCCCAAATCAAACCCCAAATCAATTAGGGCACCAAACAGCCTGAAACAAATCAAACCTTGGACGAGCCCCCACTTGTCACGAACCGGGCCGCACGGCCATGACAAAGAGGGAGACGCAACACAAGGAAAGCCAATCAAAAATGTTTTTTATTAAATAATGCCAAATAATAAACCTAAAAGAAGAACCCTAATTAAGTATGGCGTGTGTAGTCAGTAGATCAAGGGTAAAAGTGAGTGCATGCGGGAAACAATGTGGGTGTATGTGTGTAAGGTGTAAAACTAAAGCAAACCCAAACCACAAACAAAATGCTGCATCAGGGATGAGAGAGAAGGGAGAAGTGAGCAGCCAGAGCTTTTTAAAGGCTCATTGAGCTGCCACTTCTTTGATGACCCTCAGCCCCGCCCACTGCTACCTGCAAGGGAGAAGACCAGCCACAAGGCAGGAAGGTAAAGAGGGTCGTCACACAGTAGTACCAGTTGTAGTAGCAGTACTACCAGTTGTAGTATCAGTTATAGTACCAGTAGTTTAGTTTAGTTTAGTTTATTTAAGGATCCCCATTAGAAGCACACAAATGTGGCTCTAGTCTTCCTGGGGTCCTGAACATAAAAATACAGTACAGTGCAGTCATACAATAAAAAAACGACAACAAAAACATAAAAAAAACAATTAAGCAGGCTGCACGGACTAAAAATGATAAAAACATAAATTTAAGAGTAATACTGATAAACAGTAAAGTAAGTAGAGCCAAATTAAAAATAATCAAGAGAGAACAAAGACAATCAGACATGCTGATTGTATAACAGACTAACTAGAGATTATAGTGGTATAATATAATATAAAAGTATAACAGACTATACCAGACACAGAACATGCTCAACAGACAAACAGTATAATCCACAGAGTACCAACAAATAAACCAACACAAACAGACAGGCAGAGCCATATGTGAGGACATACTTCTCTTAGTTGGTGAGATATTTCTTGGTAAGTTTTTTGAAAGTGATTTTGTTATTTACAGTTTGTTTGATATGTTTAGGCAGAGAATTCCAGAGAGCTATTGATCTGTATATGACAGTAAGCTTGCGAGAATTTGTTTTTGGAGCTGGGAGCGATATATTTTACCAGAGGCAGCGCCTCTAGTGCTATAACCATGCTCTGATGTCATTTGTAACCGACGAGCCAAGCTCAATGGAAATTTGGTGCTAATAATGCATCGCAATAACGTTAGAAGATGTAATGATATTTTCTGCTCAACAGTCAGCCACATCAACTGTGCATGCATGTAGTTTATGTTGGTTCTAAATGAGCTACCAAGAGCAAGCCGAGCCGCCTTATTCTGAGCAACCTGTAACTTCTTCAGATCAGATTTTGAAGCTGAAGACCAAATCACAGGACAGTATTCCAGATGAGACAGAACTAGAGAATGCAGAACTGATTTCCTTATTGAAGGAGTGATGAAGGTAGCACACTTCTAGTCATGCCAATTCCTTTTCCCATTTTAGTGACAATGTTATTTATATGATTTGACCATGATAGTGAGCTATCAAGGGTTACACCCAGCAGTTTTAATGTACTGACTTGTTCAATATTTATGGTCTTTATATCCAAATTTAATTTAGGGTTTTTTGCCAACAAATGTCGAGTTCCAAACACAATGGACTTTGTCTTGGAGGTATTTAAAACTAGCTTATTGCATTCAACCCACTCATTCACTTGTTTTAGTGCATTATTTAGGGAACAAGTTACTGCTTGCTCAGACAAAGCAGCGTAATACAGGGTAGTGTCATCTGCGTACATAACTGTGTTGACATTTTGTATATACAAAGGCAAGTCATTGGTGAAAATTGAGTATAACAAAGGCCCAAGGCAGCTTCCTTGTGGGACCCCACAGTCCATTGCTTTCCAGTTTGAGTAGCTGCCATTAAGGAAAACACTCTGTTTCCTCCCTGAGAGATAATGCCTAAACCATGAGGTTGCAGTGGGAGAGAGGCCATAACATTGTAGCTTGCCAATTAGTAAGCTATGATCGATTACGTCAAAGGCCGCACTGAAGTCCAACATTACTGCTCCCACTAATTTCTTATCATCCATGCCTGCTAGCCAGTCATCAGTCATATGTGTAAGTGCAGTGCAAGTTGAATGGTTTTTCCTGTATGCGTGTTGGCAGCCAGAAAGTAGATTATTTTCAGAAAAGTAGTCCATCAGTTGCTCAAATACAATTTTCTCAATAACTTTACTTAGTAATGGTAGTATACTTATTGGGCGACTGTTAGGACCGTTAAACATTTTGTTTTTATCTTTTGGAAGAGGAATGATTTTGGCCTCTTTCCACATGGTTGGATGAATCCCATGGCTTAGGCATTGATTAAAAATGTGACATATTGGAGTGGTAACAGAGCTGACAACAAGTTTGAGTAGTATCAGTTGCAGTACCAGTAGTACCAGTTATAGTACCAGTAGTACCAGTTGTAGTACCAGTTATAGTACCAGTTGTAGTACCAGCTGTATTACCAGTAGTACCAGTTATAGTACCAGTTATAGTAGCAGTAGTACCAGTTGTACTACTAGTATCACCAGATATAGTAGCAGTAGTACCAGTTGTAGTACTAGTAGCACCAGTTGTAGAACCAGTTATAGTACCAGTTATAGTACCAGTAGTACCAGTTGTAGTACCAGTTATAGTACCAGTTGTAGTACCAGCTGTATTACCAGTAGTACCAGTTATAGTACCAGTTATAGTAGCAGTAGTACCAGTTGTACTACTAGTATCACCAGATATAGTAGCAGTAGTACCAGTTGTAGTACTAGTAGCACCAGTTGTAGAACCAGTTATAGTACCAGTTGTAGTACCAGTAGTAACAGTAGTGCCAGTTATAGTACCAGTGGTACCAGTTATAGTACCAGTTATAGTACCAGTAGTATCAGTTGCAGTACCGGTAGTACCAGTTGTAGTACCAGTAGTACCAGTTATAGTAACAGTTATAGTGTCATGATCACAGTTCATGGTTTTTTTTTGCTGTGTTACTGACTCTCCTGTCATCTGGATCCTGCCACCCTCATCAGCCTCATTCCCTTCACCTGTGCTTCCCTGGCCCAGCTCCACACCTGGTTTCCCTCATCAGTTTCCCCTTCATAAACCGGCCCAGTCCCTCATACCTATTGCCAGATTGTCGTGTGCTTTTGCTCCGCTTTCCAGCCTTCCTGATTTCTGTCCTGTTCCTGCCTGCCTGCCTGTAACCCTGCATGACTCCCGGTATGACTCCCGGTTTTGGATTTTTGCCTGCCCCCTTGGACTTGTTTGCCTGATCTGCCTGTCTGCCCGGTTTGACCCCTGCCTGTCTTTGACCAGTATTAAAGCCTCACGGACTCTGATTCTGCCTGGTGTTGTGCTTTTGGGTTCTCTGTCCTGTCTGAGCCGTGACAGTACAATCTGGCCAAGACTGAACCCAGCCAACATGGACCTACCACGTAAGGAAGAGGATTTGTGGGATTTTTTTTATGGGGACCAAGTGGCGTTCTACCACCGTACGGTGAAGGGGACGGGGACATGCCCCCAGTTCCGGCCTGTTGCTGTTCCCGAGGTGGTCCCAGACCCACCCCAGTCCCTTCCCCCTTTCTGGGGAACACGCCTGGCTCTGGGTGGGCCCAGGAGCCTGCAGGCTCAGGGGAGGCAACGACGAAGGCGTCAGCCCCAGCCCCAGCTTGCTCCAGCTCCAGCTCTTGCTCCTGCTCCGGCTCCTGTTCCAGCTCCAGCTCTAGCTCCTGCTCCGGCTCCTGTTCCAGCTCCAGCTCCTGCTCCGGCTCCTGTTCCAGCTCCAGCTCCAGCTGCTGCTCCGGCTCCTGTTCCAGCTCCAGCTCCTGCTCCGGCTCCTGTTCCAGCTCCAGCTCCTGCTCCGGCTCCAGCTCCAGCTCCTGCTCCAGCTCCTGCTCCGGCTCCTGCTCCGGCTCCTGCTCCGGCTCCTGTTCCAGCTCCGGCTCCAGCTCCTGCTCCTGTTCCAGCTCCAGCTCCAGCTCCTGCTCCGGCTCCTGTTCCGGCTCCCCGCATCCTGTCGGCCCCGGTTCCGGCTCCCCGCATCCTGTCGGCCCCGGTTCCGGCCCCCCGCATCCTGTCTGCCCCTGACCAGCCTGCCGCAATCCCAGACCGACCCCCTGACCAGCCTGCCGCAATCCCAGACCGACCCCCTGACCAGCCTGCCGCAATCCCAGACCGACCCCCTGACCAGCCTGCCGCAGTCCCAGACCGACCCCCGGACCAGCCTGCCGCAGTCCCAGACCGACCCCCTGACCAGCCTGCCGCAATCCCAGACCGACCCCCTGACCAGCCTGCCGCAATCCCAGACCGACCCCCTGACCAGGTACTATAACTGATACTGCAACTGGTAGTACTGGTACTACAACTGGTACTACTGCTACAACTGGTACTACAACTGGTAGAACTAGTAATACATCTCGTACTTCTGCTACAATAACTTGTCGTACTGTTACTACATCTGGTACTACAGCTACTATAACCGGTACTACAAGTGGTACTACTGGTGCTATAACTGGTACTATAACTGGTACAACTTGTACTATAACTGGTACTTTTATTTTTTATGGGCTGGTCTGATGGAGCAGTTCTAGTACCAGTTATGTACCAGTTGTGGTACCAGTTATAGTACCAGTTATAGTACCAGCTATAATAGCAGTAGTACCAGTTGTAGTACCAGTACTACCAGTTGTAGTACCAGTAGTACCAGTTGTAGTACCAGTTATAGTACCAGTAGTACCAGTTATAGTAGCATTAGTACCAGTTGTAGTACCAGTAGTACCAGTTGTAGTACGAGTTATAGTACCAGTTATAGTGTCATTAGTACTAGTTGTAGTACCAGTTGAAGTACCAGTAATAGTACCAGTTATAGTACCAGTAGTACCAGGTATAGTACCGGTTGTAGTACCAGTTATGGTACCAGTTGTAGTACCAGCTGTAGTACCAGTAGTAGCAGTTATAGTACCAGTAGCACCAGTTCTAGTACCAGTTCTAGTACCAGTTACAGTACAAGTATTTCCAGTTATAGTACCAGTAGTACCCGTTGTAGTAGCAGTTATAGTACAAGTTATAGTATCAGTAGGACCAGTTGTAGTACCAGTTATAGCACCAGTTGTAGTACCAGCTGTATTACCAGTAGTACCAGTTGTATTACCAGTAGTACCAGTTATAGTACCACTTATAGTACCAGTAGTACCAGTTGTACTACTAGTAGCACCAGTTATAGTAGCAGTTGTAGTACCAGTTGTAGAACCAGTTATAGTACCATTTGTTGTAGTACCAGTTGTAGTACCAGTAGTGCCAGTTATAGTACCAGTAGTACCAGTTGTAGTACAAGTTATAGTACCAGTTGTAGTACCAGTAGTACCAGTTGTGGTACCAGTTATAGTACCAGTTATAGTACCAGCTATAATAACAGTAGTACCAGTTGTAGTACCAGTTATAGTACCATTAGTACCAGTTGTAGTACCAGTAGTACCAGTTGTAGTACCAGTAGTACCAGTTATAGTACCAGTAGTACCAGTTGTAGTACCAGTTATAGTACCAGTAGTACCAGTTATAGTACCCGTTGTATTACCAGTTATAATTATTTAATTTTATTTAATTTTTATAGGTTATATATTATGTGATATTGTGAAGAAGGGACAGGACTAATTAAGCGTTCTGCTTCTTCCTGTTCCCTCTCGAACACATTGTTCTGCTGAGATTTTTATTTTTGAATGAGACTGTTAAATTGTTTTACTTTTTTTTATATATATATTTTGATGCTTTTAATTTGAGTGGGTTTTGTTGTGTTCGAGACAAAGCCAATAAATAAATAAATAAATAGTACCAGTTGTATTACCAGCTGTAGTACCAGTAGTACCAGTTATAGTACCAGTTCTAGTACCAGTAGCACCAGTTCTAGTACCAGTTCTAGTACCAGTTCTAGTACCAGTAGTACCAGGTATAGTACCAGTAGTACCCATTGTAGTAGAAGTTATAGTACAACTTATAGTACCAGTACTACCAGTTGTAGTACCAGTTGTAGAACCAGTTATAGTACCAGTTGTAGTACCAGTTATGTACCAGTTGTAGTACCAGTTATAGTACCAGTTATAGTACCAGCTATAATAGCAGTAGTACCAGTTGTAGTACCAGTACTACCAGTTGTAGTACCAGTAGTACCAGTTGTAGTACCAGTTATAGTAGCATTAGTACCAGTTGTAGTACCAGTAGTACCAGTTGTAGTACCAGTTATAGTACAACTTATAGTACCAGTAGTACCAGTTGTAGTACCAGTTGTAGAACCAGTTATAGTACCAGTTGTAGTACCAGTAGTACCAGTTGTGGTACCAGTTAAAGTACCAGTTATAGTACCAGCTATAATATCAGTAGTACAAGTTGTAGTACCAGTACTATCAGTTGTAGTACCAGTAGTACCAGTTGTAGTACCAGTTATAGTACCAGTAGTACCAGTTATAGTACCATTAGTACCAGTTGTAGTACCAGTAGTACCAGTTATAGTACAAGTAGTACCAGTTGTAGTACCAGTTATAGTACCCGTTGTAGTACCAGTTGTAGTACCAGCTGTAGTACCAATAGTACCAGTTACCAGTTATAGTACCAGTTATATTACCAGTAGTACCAGTTGTACTACTAGTAGCACCAGTTATAGTAGTTGTAGTACCAGTTGTAGTACTAGTAGTACCAGTTGTAGAACCAGTTGTAGTATCAGTTGTAGTACCAGTAGTGCCAGTTGTAGTACCAGTAGTACCAGTTGTAGTACCAGTTATAGTACCAATAGTACCAGTTGTAGTACCAGTTCTAGTACCAGTAGTACCCGTTGTAGTAGCAGTTGTAGTATCAGTAGTACCAGTTATAGTACCAGCTGTAGTACCAGTAGTACCAGTTGTAGTACCAGTTATAGTACCAGTAGTACCAGTTATAGTAGATAGGATGTGTGTGAGGTACAGACAGGTATTGCACATGTTGTTATTGCACATGTTATTGTTGTTATTATTATTGTCCGTTGCTACGGTGATCAGCCTGGTTGTACAGTCTGATGGCAGCGGGGAGGAAGGACCTGATGGAGCTCTCCATGGTCCTGATTGAGCTATCCATGGTCCTGATGGAACTCTCCATGGACCTGATGGAGCTCTCCATGGTCCTGATGGAGCTCTCCATGGTCCTGATGGAGCTCTCCATGGTCCTGATTGAGCTATCCATGGTGCTGATGGAGCTCTCCATGGTCCTGATGGAGCTCTCCATGGTGCTGATGGAGCTAGTAGTACTACTACTACAGTACAGAACAGAGCTAGTACTACTACTACTACAGTACAGGACAGAGCCGGCTTTCGTCACCACCTTCAGTCTATTCCTCTCTGCTGCTGCTCCATCAGACCAGCCCATAAAAAATAAAAGTACCAGTTATAGTACAAGTTGTACCAGTTATAGTACCAGTTATAGCACCAGTAGTACCACTTGTAGTACCGGTTATAGTAGCTGTAGTACCAGATGTAGTAACAGTACGACAAGTTATTGTAGCAGAAGTACGAGATGTATTACTAGTTCTACCAGTTGTAGTACCAGTTGTAGCAGTAGTACCAGTTGTAGTACCAGTACTACCAGTTGCAGTATCAGTTATAGTACCAGTAGTACCAGTTGTAGTACCAGTAGTGCCAGTTATAGTACCAGTAGTACCAGTTGTAGTACCAGTTATAGTACCACTTATAGTACCAGTAGTACCAGTTGTACTACTAGTAGCACCAGTTATAGTAGCAGTAGTACCAGTTATAGTACCAGTTGTAGAACCAGTTATAGTACCAGTTGTAGTACCAGTAGTGCCAGTTATAGTACCAGTAGTACCAGTTGTAGTACCAGTTATAGTACCAGTTGTAGTACCAGTAGTACCAGTTATAGTACCAGTTGTAGTACCAGTTGTAGAACCAGTTATAGTACCAGTTGTAGTACCAGTACTACCAGTTGTAGTACCAGTAGTACCAGTTGTAGTACCAGTTATAGTACCAGTAGCACCAGTTATAGTACCAGTAGTACCAGTTATAGTACCAGTAGTACCAGTTATAGTACCCGTTGTAGTACCAGTTGTAGTACCAGCTGTAGTACCAATAGTACCAGTTCTAGTACCAGTAGCACCAGTTCTAGTACCAGTTCTAGTACCAGTTCTAGTACCAGTTCTAGTACCAGTAGTACCAGTTATAGTACCAGTAGTACCAGTTCTAGTACCAGTTCTAGTACCAGTAGCACCAGTTCTAGTACCAGTTCTAGTACCAGTTATGTACCAGTTGTGGTACCAGTTATAGTACCAGTTATAGTACCAGCTATAATAGCAGTAGTACCAGTTGTAGTACCAGTACTACCAGTTGTAGTACCAGTAGTACCAGTTGTAGTACCAGTTATAGTACCAGTAGTACCAGTTATAGTAGCATTAGTACCAGTTGTAGTACCAGTAGTACCAGTTGTAGTACCAGTAGTACCAGGTATAGTACCGGTTGTAGTACCAGTTATGGTACCAGTTGTAGTACCAGCTGTAGTACCAGTAGTAGCAGTTATAGTACCAGTAGCACCAGTTCTAGTACCAGTTCTAGTACCAGTAGCACCAGTTCTAGTACCAGTTCTAGTACCAGTTACAGTACAAGTATTTCCAGTTATAGTACCAGTAGTACCCGTTGTAGTAGCAGTTATAGTACAAGTTATAGTATCAGTAGGACCAGTTGTAGTACCAGTTATAGCACCAGTTGTAGTACCAGCTGTATTACCAGTAGTACCAGTTGTATTACCAGTAGTACCAGTTATAGTACCACTTATAGTACCAGTAGTACCAGTTGTACTACTAGTAGCACCAGTTATAGTAGCAGTTGTAGTACCAGTTGTAGAACCAGTTATAGTACCATTTGTTGTAGTACCAGTTGTAGTACCAGTAGTGCCAGTTATAGTACCAGTAGTACCAGTTGTAGTACAAGTTATAGTACCAGTTGTAGTACCAGTAGTACCAGTTGTGGTACCAGTTATAGTACCAGTTATAGTACCAGCTATAATAACAGTAGTACCAGTTGTAGTACCAGTTATAGTACCATTAGTACCAGTTGTAGTACCAGTAGTACCAGTTGTAGTACCAGTAGTACCAGTTATAGTACCAGTAGTACCAGTTGTAGTACCAGTTATAGTACCAGTAGTACCAGTTATAGTACCCGTTGTATTACCAGTTATAATTATTTAATTTTATTTAATTTTTATAGGTTATATATTAAGTGATATTGTGAAGAAGGGACAGGACTAATTAAGCGTTCTGCTTCTTCCTGTTCCCTCTCGAACACATTGTTTTGCTGAGATTTTTATTTTTGAATGAGACTGTTAAATTGTTTTACTTTTTTTTATATATATATTTTGATGCTTTTAATTTGAGTGGGTTTTGTTGTGTTCGAGACAAAGCCAATAAATAAATAAATAAATAGTACCAGTTGTATTACCAGCTGTAGTACCAGTAGTACCAGTTATAGTACCAGTTCTAGTACCAGTAGCACCAGTTCTAGTACCAGTTCTAGTACCAGTTCTAGTACCAGTAGTACCAGGTATAGTACCAGTAGTACCCATTGTAGTAGAAGTTATAGTACAACTTATAGTACCAGTACTACCAGTTGTAGTACCAGTTGTAGAACCAGTTATAGTACCAGTTGTAGTACCAGTTATGTACCAGTTGTAGTACCAGTTATAGTACCAGTTATAGTACCAGCTATAATAGCAGTAGTACCAGTTGTAGTAACAGTACTACCAGTTGTAGTACCAGTAGTACCAGTTGTAGTACCAGTTATAGTAGCATTAGTACCAGTTGTAGTACCAGTAGTACCAGTTGTAGTACCAGTTATAGTACAACTTATAGTACCAGTAGTACCAGTTGTAGTACCAGTTGTAGAACCAGTTATAGTACCAGTTGTAGTACCAGTAGTACCAGTTGTGGTACCAGTTAAAGTACCAGTTATAGTACCAGCTATAATATCAGTAGTACAAGTTGTAGTACCAGTACTATCAGTTGTAGTACCAGTAGTACCAGTTGTAGTACCAGTTATAGTACCAGTAGTACCAGTTATAGTACCATTAGTACCAGTTGTAGTACCAGTAGTACCAGTTATAGTACCAGTAGTACCAGTTGTAGTACCAGTTATAGTACCAGTTGTAGTACCAGTTGAAGTGCCAGTTATAGTACCAGTTATAGTACCAGTAGTACCAGTTATAGTACCCGTTGTAATACCAGTTATAGTACCAGTTCTAGTACCAGTAGCACCACTTCTAGTACCAGTTCTAGTACCAGTATTACCAGTTATAGTACCAGTAGTACCAGTTGTAGTACCAGTTATGTACTAGTTGTAGTACCAGAACTACCAGTTGTAGTACCAGGAGTACCAGTTGTAGTACCAGTAGCACCAGTTGTAGTACCAGTACTACCAGTTGTAGTACCAGTAGTACCAGTTGTAGTACCAGTAGTGCCAGTTGTAGTACCAGTTATAGTACCAGTAGTACCAGTTGTAGTACCAGTTATAGTACCAGTAGTACCAGTTGTAGTACCAGTACTACCAGTTGTAGTACCAGTTATAGTACCAGTACTACCAGTTGTAGTACCAGTACTACCAGTTGTAGTACCAGTTATAGTACCAGTAGTACCAGTTATAGTAGCATTAGTACCAGTTATAGTACCAGTAGTACCAGTTATAGTTCAAATTATAGTGTCATTAGTACTAGTTGTAGTACTAGTTGAAGTACCAGTTATAGTACCAGTTATAGTACCAGTTATAGTACCAGTAGTACCCGTTGTAGTACCAGTTATAGTACCCGTTGTAGTACCAGTTATAGTACCAGTTATAGTACCAGTTCTAGTACCACGTATAGTACCAGTAGTGTCAGTTATAATACCAGTAGTACCCGTTGTAGTAGCAGTTGTAGTATCAGTAGTACCAGTTATAGTACCAGTTATAGTACCAGTAGTACCAGTTGTAGTACCAGCTGTAGTACCAGTAGTATCAGTAGTACCAGTTGTAGTAACAGTAGTATCAGTAGCACCAGTTGTAGTACCAGCTGTAGTACCAGTAGTATCAGTAGTATCAGTAGTACCAGTTATAGTACCAGTAGTACCAGTTGTAGTACCAGTTATAGTACCATTTATAGTGTCATTAGTACTAGTTGTAGTACCAGTTGAAGTACCAGTTATAATACCAGTTATAGTACCAGTTGTACCAGTTATAGTACCCGTTGTAGTACCAGTTATGGTACCAGTTGTAGTACCAGCTGTAGTACCCGTAGTACCAGTTATAGTACCAGTTATAGTACCAATAGTATCAGTTCTAGTACCAGTAGCACCAGTTCTAGTACCAGTTCTAGTACCAGTAGCACCAGTTCTAGTACCAGTTCTAGTACCAGTTATAGTACAAGTATTAGCAGTTATAGTACCAGTAGAACCAGTTGTAGTACCAGTTATAGCACCAATGGTAGTACCAGCTGTATTACCAGTAGTACCAGTTATAGTACCACTTATAGTATCAGTAGTCCCAGTTGTAGTACCAGTTATAGTACCAGTTGTAGTACCAGTAGTGCCAGTTATAGTACCAGTAGTACCAGTTGTAGTACAAGTTATAGTACCAGTTGTAGTACCAGCAGTAGCAGTTGTAGCAACAGAAGTACCAGTTGTAGTACCAGTTATAGTACCATTACTACCAGTTGTAGTACCAGTAGCACCAGTTATAGTACCAGCTGTATTACCAGTAGTACCAGTTATAGTACCACTTATAGTATCAGTAGTACCAGTTGTACTACTAGTAGCACCAGTTATATTACCAGTTGTAGAACCAGATCTAGTACCAGTTCTAGTACCAGTAGTACCAGTTATAGTACCTATTGTAGTACCAGTTATGGTACCAGTAGTACCAGTTGTAGAACCAGTTATAGTACCAGTTGTAGTACCAGTTATGTACCAGTTCTAGTACCAGTTCTAGTACCAGTAGCACCAGTTCTAGTACCAGTTCTAGTACCAGTTCTAGTACCAGTTCTAGTACCAGTAGTACCAGTTATAGTACCTATTATAGTACCAGTAGTACCAGTTGTAGAACCAGTTATAGTACCAGTTGTAGTACCAGTAGTACCAGTTGTGGTACCAGTTAAAGTACCAGTTATAGTACCAGCTATAATAGCAGTAGTACCAGTTGTAGTACCAGTACTACCAGTTGTAGTACCAGTAGTACCAGTTGTAGTACCAGTTATAGTACCAGTAGTACCAGTTATAGTAGCATTAGCACCAGTTGTAGTACCAGTAGTACCAGTTATAGTACCAGTAGTACCAGTTGTAGTACCAGTTATAGTACCAGTTATAGTGTCATTAGTACTAGTTGTAGTACCAGTTGTAGTACCAGTTATAGTACCAGTTGTAGTACCAGTTATAGTACCAGTTATAGTACCAGTAGTACCAGTTATAGTACCCGTTTTAGTACCAGTTATAGTACCAGTAGTACCAGTTATAGTACCCGTTGTAGTACCAGTTATAGTACCAGTATTACCAGTTATAGTACCAGTTATAGTGCCATTAGTACTAGTTGTAGAACCAGTTGTAGTACCAGTTATAGTACCAGTTGTAGTACCAGTTCTAGTACCAGTAGCACCACTTCTAGTACCAGTTCTAGTACCAGTTCTAGTACCAGTATTACCAGTTATAGTACCAGTACTACCAGTTGTAGTACCAGTATTACCAGTTATAGTACCAGTAGTCCCAGTTGTAGTACCAGTTATAGTACCAGTTGTAGTACCAGTAGTACCAGTTGTGGTACCAGTTATAGTAGCAGTAGTACCAGTTGTAGTACCAGTACTACCAGTTGTAGTACCAGTAGTACCAGTTGTAGTACCAGTTATAGTACCAGTAGTACCAGTTATAGTACCAGTAGTCCCAGTTGTAGTACCAGTTATAGTACCAGCTGTAGTACCAGTAGTACCTAGTTGTGGTACCAGTTATAGTAGTAGTAGTACCAGTTGTAGTACCAGTTATAGTAGCAGTAGTACCAGTTGTAGTACCAGTACTACCAGTTTTAGTACCAGTATTACCAGTTGTAGTACCAGTAGTACTAGTTGTAGTACCAGTTATAGTACCCGTTGTAGTACCAGTTATAGTACCAGTTATAGTACCAGCTGTATTACCAGTAGTACTAGTTATAGTACCAGTTCTAGTACCAGTAGCACCAGTTCTAGTACCAGTTATAGTACCAGTAGTGTCAGTTATAGTACCAGTAGTACCCGTTGTAGTAGCAATTGTAGTATCAGTAGTACCAGTTGTAGTACCAGTAGTATCAGTAGTACCAGTTGTAGTACCAGTTATAGTACCAGTAGTACCAGTAGTAGTAGGTAGGATGTGTGTGAGGTACAGACAGGTATTGCACATGTTGTTATTGCACATGCTATTGTTGTTGTTATTATTGTCCGTTGCTACGGTGATCAGCCTGGTTGTTCAGTCTGATGGCAGCGGGGAGGAAGGACCTTATGGAGCTCTCCATGGTGCTGATGGAGCTCTCCATGGTCCTGATGGAGCTCTCCATGGTCCTGATGGAACTCTCCATGGTGCTGATGTAGCTCTCCATGGTCCTGATGGAGCTCTCCGTGGTGCTGATGGAGCTCTCCATGGTGCTGATGGAGCTAGTAGTACTACTACAGTACAGGAAGGAGCTAGTACTACTACTACAGCCCAGGACAGAGCTAGTACTACTACTACAGTACAGGACAGAGCTAGTACTACTACTACAGCCCAGGACAGAGGTAGTACTACTACTACTACAGTACAGGACAGAGCTAGTACTACTACTACAGCCCAGGAAAGAGGTAGTACTACTACTACTACAGTACAGGACAGAGCTAGTACTATTACTACAGCCCAGGACAGAGGTAGTACTACTACTACAGTACAGGACAGAGATAGTACTACAACTACAGCTAGTACTACTACTACAATACAGAACAGAGCTAGTACTACTACTACAGTACAGGACAGAGATAGTACTACAACTACAGCTAGTACTAGTACTACAGTACAGAACAGAGCTAGTACTACGACTACAGTACAGGACAGAGCTAGTACTACTACTACAGTACAGGAAGGAGCTAGTACTACTACTACAGTACAGGACAGAGCTAGTACTACTACTACAGTACAGGACAGAGCTAGTACTAATACTACTACAGGAGAGAGCTAGTACTACTACTGCAGCTAGTACTACTAGTACAGTACAGGGCAGAGCTAGTACTACTACTACAGTACAGGACAGAGCTAGTACTACTACTACAGTACAGGACAGAGCTAGTACTAATACTACAGTACAGGAAAGAGCTAGTACTAATACTACAATACCGAACAGAGCTAGTACTACTACTACTACTACACTACAGGACAGAGCTGGTACTACTACTACAGCCCAGGATAGAGCTGGTACTAATACTACACTACAGGACAGAGCCAGCTTTCCTCACCACATTGTCCAGTCTATTCCTCTCTGCTGCTGCTCCATCAGACCAGCCCATAAAAGATATAAGTACCAGTTATAGTACCAGTAGTACCAGTTATAGTACCAGTAATACCAGTTGTAGTACCAGTTATAGTACCAGTTATAGCACCAGTAGTACCAGTTGTAGTACCGGTTATACTAGAATTAGTACCAGTTGTAGTACCAGTACTACCAGTTGTAGTATCAGTAGTACAAGTTGTAGTACCAGTTATAGTACCATTAGTACCAGTTGTAGTACAAGTTGAAGTACCAGTTATAGTACCAGTTATAGTACCAGTAGTACCAGTTATAGTACCAGTAGTACCAGTTGTAGTACCAGTAGTACCAGTTGTAGTAGGTAGGATGTGTTTGGATAAAGTTTGGATAAAGTCTTTTTTATTCTTATAAGTTTTGTTTTTGTTTTGTTCTATTTTTATTTCTTTTATATAAGGTACAAATATTAGTGGAAGAGTCTGTCTGTGGGACTAGTGGACTGTGATAAGCTGAGTAGTGAACAGATGGTAAATTACACTAAAGGTAAAATTCCTTTGGCTCCATCTGGTGGACAGAAGGTAAATTACACTTAAGTGCGCTGACGACCAACTCCCCATGTGGAGAGGAGGTAAACTTCCTCTGGCTCCATCTGGTGGATAAAGGCTGCTAGTGTATTAATTCATTCCAATAGCTTAAAAAAAAAGGCAGACATACACTTGAATTGAAATTTTATTTCGAACATGAAACAAAAGTGAATACTAAACTAAACAATAATAATCAATAATAAATAAATGCAAAAAAGAAAACAAAACAAAAATATAAATAAAAAAACATGCATCCACCATAATTAACGTGCTCGAAAAGGAGTAGGACGAAGTAAAAACGTATTAAATCCTACCCCCTAAAATATATTTCATTATGATCAAAATTAATTTAATTTATATATAAAATACAAAAGATCAATATATAAATATCAATAATAATACATCCTCACACCTATATACACTGATATAAATATACCCATTTATAACTTAACTAGATACAACTGAGCTCTGCAATCGCTCACACGACTTTTCACATAAAACCTGCAAAATAAAGTTAGTAAAAATAAACAGTACAGGACAGAGCTAGTACTACTACTACAGTACAGGACAGAGCTAGTACTACTACTACAGTACAGGACAGAGCTAGTACTACTACTACAGCCCAGGACAGAGCTAGTACTAATACTACAGCCCAGAACAGAGCTAGTACTAATACTACAGTACAGGAAGGAGCTAGTACTAATACTACCGTACAGGACAGAGCTAGTACTACTACTATAATACAGAACAGAGCTAGTACTAATACTACAGTACAGGACAGAGCTAGTACTAATACTACAGTACAGGACAGAGCTAGTACTACTACTACAGTACAGGACAGAGCTAGTACTACTACTACAGTACAGGACAGAGCTAGTACTAATACTATGGTACAGGATAGAGCTAGTACTACTACTACAGTACAGGACAGAACTAGTACTACTACTACAGTACAGGACAGAGCTAGTACTACTACTACAGTACAGGACAGAGCTAGTACTACTACTACACTACAGGATAGAGCTAGTACTAGTACTACAGTACAGGACAGAGCCAGCTTTCCTCACCACATTGTCCAGTCTATTCCTCTCTGCTGCTGCTCCATCAGACCAGCCGATAAAAGTACCAGTTATAGTACCAGTAGTACCAGTTGTACAAGTTGAAGTACCAGTTATAGTACCAGTTATAGTACCAGTAATACCGGTTATAGGACCAGTTATAGTACCAGTTATAGTACCAGTAGTACCAGTTGAAGTACCAGTACTACTAGTTGTAGTATCAGTAGTACAAGTTTTAGTACCAGTTATAGTACCATTAGTACCAGTTGTAGTACAAGTTGAAGTACCAGTTATAGTACCAGTAGTACCAGTTGTAGTACCAGTTATAGTACCAGTATTACCAGTTATAGTACCAGTAGTACCAGTTGTAGTACCAGTTATAGTACCAGTAGTACCAGTTATAGTACCAGTTATAGTACCAGTAGTACCAGTTGTAGTACCAGTTATAGTACCAGTATTACCAGTTATAGTACCAGTAGTACCAGTTGTAGTACCAGTAAAACTAGTTCTAGTACCAGTTATACCAGTTATAGTACCAGTTATAGTACCAGTAGTACCAGTTGTAGTACCAGTTATAGTACCAGTAGTACCAGTTATAGTACCAGTAGTACCAGTTGTAGTACCAGTAGTACCAGTAGTACCAGCTGTAGTACCAGTAGTACCAGTTGTAGTAGGTAGGATGTGTTTGGATAAAGTATTTTTTATCCTTATAAGTTTTGTTTTTGTTTTGTTCTATTTTTATTTATTTTATATAAGGTATAAATATTAGTGGAAGAGTCTGTCTGTGGGACTAGTGGACTGTGATAGGCTGAGTAGAGAAGAGAAGGTAAATTACACTAAAGGTAAACTTCCTCTGGCTCCATCTGGTGGACAGAAGGTAAATTACACTAAAGTGCGCTGACGACCAACTCCCCATGTGGAGAGGAGGTAAACTTCCTCTGGCTCCATCTGGTGGATAAAGGCTGCAAGTGTATTAATTCATTCCAATAGCTTAAAAAAAAGGCAGACATACACTTGAATTGAAATTTTATTTCGAACATGAAACAAAAGTGAATACTAAACTAAACAATAATAATCAATAATAAATAAATGCAAAAAAGAAAACAAAACAAAAATATAAATAAAGAAAACATGCATCCACCATAATTAACGTGTTCAAAAAGGAGTAGGACGAAGTAAAAACGTATTAAATCCTACCCCCTAAAATATATTTCATTATGATCAAAATTAATTTAATTTCTATATAAAATACAAAAGATCAATATATAAATATCAATAATAATACATCCTCACACCTATATACACTGATATAAATATACCCATTTATAACTTAACTAGATACAACTGAGCTCTGCCATCGCTCACACGACTTTTCACATAAAACCTGCAAAATAAAGTTAGTAAAAATAAACAGTACAGGACAGAGCTAGTACTACTACTACAGTACAGGACAGAGCTAGTACTAATACTACAGTACAGGAAGGAGCTAGTACTAATACTACCATACAGGACAGAGCTAGTACTACTACTATAATACAGAACAGAGCTAGTACTAATACTACAGTACAGGACAGAGCTAGTACTACTACTATAATACAGAACAGAGCTAGTACTAATACTACAGTACAGGACAGAGCTAGTACTAATACTACAGTACAGGACAGAGCTAGTACTACTACTACAGTACAGGACAGAGCTAGTACTAATACTACAGTACAGGACAGAGCTAGTACTACTACTACAGTACAGAACAGAGCTAGTACTACTACTACAGTACAGAACAGAGCTAGTACTAATACTACAGTACAGGACAGAGCTAGTACTAATACTACAGTACAGGACAGAGCTAGTACTACTACTACAGTACAGAACAGAGCTAGTACTACTACTACAGTACAGGACAGAGCTAGTACTACTACTACACTACAGGACAGAGCTAGTACTACTACTACAGTACAGGACAGAGCTAGTACTACTACTATAATACAGAACAGAGCTAGTACTACTACTACAGTACAGGACAGAGCTAGTACTACTACAGTACAGTACAGGACAGAGCTAGTACTACTACTATAATACAGAACAGAGCTAGTACTACTACTACAGTACAGGACAGAGCTAGTACTACTACTATAATACAGAACAGAGCTAGTACTACTACTACAGTACAGGACAGAGCTAGTACTACTACTATAATACAGAACAGAGCTAGTACTACTACTACAGTACAGGACAGAGCTAGTACTAATACTACACTACAGGACAGAGCTAGTACTACTACAGTACAGTACAGGACAGAGCTAGTACTACTACTACAGTACAGGACAGAGCTAGTACTACTACTACAGTACAGGACAGAGATAGTACTACTACTACACTACAGGACAGAGCTAGTACTAGTACTACAGTACAGTACAGAGCCAGCTTTCCTCACCACATTGTCCAGTCTATTCCTCTCTGCTGCTGCTCCATCAGACCAGCCCATAAAAGATACAAGTACCAGTTATAGTACCAGTAGTACCAGTTGTACAAGTTGAAGTACCAGTTATAGTACCAGTTATAGTACCAGTAATACCGGTTATAGGACCAGTTATAGTACCAGTTATAGTACCAGTAGTACCAGTTGAAGTACCAGTACTACTAGTTGTAGTATCAGTAGTACAAGTTTTAGTACCAGTTATAGTACCATTAGTACCAGTTGTAGTACAAGTTGAAGTACCAGTTATAGTACCAGTAGTACCAGTTATAGTACCAGTTGTAGTACCAGTTATAGTACCAGTAGTATCAGTTATAGTACCAGTTATAGTACCAGTAGTACCAGTTGTAGTACCAGTTATAGTACCAGTATTACCAGTTATAGTACCAGTAGTACCAGTTGTAGTACCAGTTATAGTACCAGTAGTACCAGTTATAGTACCAGTTATAGTATCAGTAGTACCAGTTGTAGTACCAGTTTTAGTACCAGTAGTACCAGTTGTAGTACCAGTAAAACTAGTTCTAGTACCAGTTATACCAGTTATAGTACCAGTTGTAATGCCAGTAGTACCAGTTATAGTACCAGTAGTACCAGTTGTAGTACCAGTAGTACCAGTAGTAGTAGGTAGGATGTGTTTGGATAAAGTTTGGATAAAGTCTTTTTTATCCTTATAAGTTTTGTTTTTGTTTTGTACAAGTTGTAGTACCAGTTATAGTACCATTAGTACCAGTTGTAGTACAAGTTGAAGTACCAGTTATAGTACCAGTTATAGTACCATTAGTACCAGTTGTAGTACAAGTTGAAGTACCAGTTATAGTAGCAGTATTACTAGTTATAGTACCAGTAGTACCAGTTATAGTACCAGTTATAGTACCAGTAGTACCAGTTGTAGTACCAGTTGTAGTAGGTAGGATGTGTTTGGATAAAGTATTTTTTATCCTTATAAGTTTTGTTTTTGTTTTGTTCTATTTTTATTTCTTTTATATAAGGTATAAATATTAGTGGAAGAGTCTGTCTGTGGGACTAGTGGACTGTGATAGGCTGAGTAGAGAAGAGAAGGTAAATTACACTAAAGGTAAAATTCCTTTGGATCCATCAAAATCCACCAAATATATATATATATATATATATATATATATATATATATATATATATATATATATATATATATATATATATATATATATATATATATATATATATACGTATATATATATATATATATATATATATATATATATATATATATATACATATATATATATATATATATATATATATATATATATATATATATATATATATATATATATATATATATATAAAATGTATATATATGAAAGATAAATGGTTTATTTAGCTATTTAGCTATCTATTGATAATGGAGGAATTTGTTAAAGTTGAAGAAACAACACAGCCACTACCTGGTGGGCCTGGTTGATTTCTTCTGTAATTCTGATGATTTTAATGTTAAAGAAGCTCATAAAGTCGTCACTACTGACAGCTGCGGGAATGCACGGCTCAACAGAGTTGTGACTCTTGGTTGTGACTCCTCCTGGCTACAGCGCTGAACAGAGATTTGGGTTACGTTTGTTATCCTCTATCAATGATGAATAATAAGCTGTTCGAGTGTTGTGAAGGGCTTCTTTATATACCATTAGAACATTTTCCAAAAAAGTCCATACGCCCGTCCTAATCTGAGCTTCTTACTCAGACTGTCATAAAATCTGATGTTGCTCCTTCTTAAAAGAATATAGAAAAAAGGAACACTGAGACCAAGATTATTATTCTCATTTTTAATCTCTTAAACACTTATACACATCTTTACCTCTGAAATCACAAAACTTGATTACTGCTTTATAATGAAATACCATAAACAATCATTTAAATGTTCTGCATAGAACAGACAATGTAATTCACCTCTTTAAAAAAACAAAAACAAATATACATTTATAGAAATGAACTCAGTCTTAAAGGGAAACCTCTTACTTTAACTGCAAGTACTTGAAGTCGTCATTCTGGACTCGGGGCAGTAAAAGTCCTAGGTTTACCAAAATAACAGATTTTGGTAACTAATGACTATGCCACCGATTAAAAGCCAATCTACCTTAGAAGAGACTTCTGACCACAAGATTCCGCCACGGCGAAGACACAGACGGTGTTGTTTATGCTAATGATCTCCAGTGTTGGATTATTTGTAATCATCGTAAATAAGTCAAAAGGAAAAGAAAACAACAAATTTGAATATGTACAAACATTTTACATTTCCATTATAAACTTAGGTGGCCAGCTTTCTTGCTTAATGGGGGATTTGTGTTTCATAATATCTGTGGGATTGGGGGTTGTTTTTTCACTCTGTTGCCTTGACAACAACTTAAGCCCCTTTTCTTATGATATTAACATCTATACTAAGTGATCTGGTCACACGGGGACGGCCTTGAGGACAGGTGTTAATAACCCAGTACGCATTTGAAGATTAACTGGGAAGTGATTGCTCCAATCACAGCTGGAGGTGGTCAGGGCCACATATGGCCATGTTCTTTTATCAGCGTAAACTTTGCCTCAACAACTGATGACTGCTGCCTAGCCAGGGGTAAGTGATCCTCCATTCAACAAGGTTAATGGAGGAGAACATATGTCCATGGACAGTCTAACTAAAATGTCTTAGCACACTTTCCGCTTGCAGGTTTTTTACAGTAAGTTGTAATTTCCTGCAGAAACCTAAAGTTCATGGAGTTGTCTCTGTAATCTTGTCAACATCAAAAACACACCAACATAAATTTTCTTTGAATCAACGTGAAACAAAACACACATGCATGAGCATGACGCTCCTCCACCCCTTCAAGTAGATCAATTTGAAAATGATAACAATGTAAGTATTTATGAAAAGACGCTCATCCAAACAAAGAAAATGGCAAAAGCATACAGAAAAGAAAAAATTAACGCGCTGCAAGTTTGACACACCTATCAGAAGTTAAAGCCAGGAAAAGTAATATAATGCCCAATAAGAAAACCACAGAAGTCTTTACTTTACATTGATGACTTAGTGGCTACAAAATAAACCAACAATATGATTAAGTCTAGAAAACCCCAGTTGTCACCACTCTTCTCTTCCAGGCATGTTCCTATCAGCCCTGCCTTCTGTAGATCCTGACTCATTGTCTAATCCAATCTTATCCCACTCTGTTATGTTTTGCAGTCTTGTTCACTTCAAAGCCCTCTTATCTAAAACCACACCTTTGCACCACCATTTGCCATTACAGTGTTTAAGGATTGGTTCGAAAAAGGGATTCATAATTTCCTGGATATATTCATAGGTCAGATTTTCCCATCCTTTGAACAGGTACAGGAAAAATACAACATTCCAAGCTCACAGTTTCAAAAATATTTACAGATAAGGAGTTTTGTTATCTAGAACAATCCATCCATGCATCCTTTTTCTATACCCGCTGTATCCTTCGCAGGGTCACTATCCCAGCTCAAATGCTCCCAACCAAGCTTCAATGGAAATGATACTTATGCAAGATCCTTTAAAAAAAAGGGGGTGGTATCCAAGATATATGACAATCTGTAAAACCTAACTGGTAAAGTTACTATGGACCATCTGAGAACAGTCTGGCAGAACGATCAAGTGTGATTACAGAGTCACAGAGTGGTTTATGTTATGAGACATTTATGGCGCTTTTATACTAGTACGTACTCGCCTTCTCGCCTCGTCACGCCTCGCCTCCATTCGCCTTGTCCTCGTTTGTTTCTAGACACCCAGATCAGAAGTAGGAGGTTGGAGCGAACCTGCTGTGACGTATTTGATTGTGTATCTAAAGGAAGAGGACAACAACACTAAAGATGTAGAACCTGGAGGAGATGATAGATGTGCTACTGGGTCTGTGGATTGTGTTCAATATCAAGTTAAAAATGAGAGTGAGAGAAGCTTCAAGCAGCAACACTTTTTTTTTGTTTGTCTCGGCCCTGCTGAAAAGCAGCTATAAAGTGACAGAGCTCCTAGTGGATCTGGTCATTCCTTATCGCCCGTCTAGATCCCTTTTTAATTCTCTCGTCAGCCACCAGGTTTACGAACATCTGCACCTCAGAGTTGGACCACCAAACAGACGTTTGCGCTGCCATTGCCTGTCGGATAAAATCGCCGCGAGCCGTTCTTTCGCTAACTCCCCGCTTCCTGATTCAAACGTCTGACGGTCCCCCGTCCAATCGGTGGCCTGTATTGTGATGTCGTCAGATCCAGGGCCGACTCAGCCGCTCAGAACCTCGGCAGAGTAGATACAGAAAAGTATCTACTTGGCACGGCTCCACCCGCCTCGGCCTGTAGTGTAAAAGCGCAAAACGGGGGCGTGTAGAAGCGCGCTTAGTAGGTACTAGTGTAAAAGCGCCATTAGAGCTAAAGAAAATCAGATTTTTACTTTACCAGGGAAGAAAGTTCAATAGAATCTGTCTGCAATTTATTGATGATTGATTATTTCACCCACAACACGTAGAAAGGTTTTTCGCTTATTTAACTGTATTTCTTTTTTTTCAGTTTATCATTTATTTATATATGCATATATTTTCTATTTATCTTATATCATTCTTCCCTAATTCTAGATTTCTTAATCTTTGCGGTATGTATACATAGGTATATCTGTATATACATATATATCTAGGTAAATTAAAAATCCCCTTCATCAATCTGTTTTTCATTCTGAGGAGCATAGGTTGATTTTCTCACTTTAGACATATTTGAAGTTGTCACAAAGTACGATTCTTGAATATTTGTGAGCACTGCAGAGATCTTTCTCCCAACTCTCATGAAATGCTGCACCGGGATTCCTTCTGACTTTTCTTTATCTCATCAAGAAACTCTTGTATCATTTTACTCTTTTTACTTTCATGGGTTTTCTGCAGCTTCTCCTTTTCCTGCTCCTTTACTTTTTTCATTTGGCTCTCATGTTCCGTCTGTAAATCTTTGATTTTGATCAGATATTGGCTGTTATTTGAAACAGCCTCTGCCAGCTCACTGATTTCTCTTAGATCCCTCTCGTGTGCTTCCTCCAGACCTGCCAGGTTCTTCTGATATTTTTTCTGGAAATCATTATTCTCTTCAGCTAATCTCCTGACCTCCTCTTCAGTCTTATTCTGCAGATCTTCTAGTTTTTCTTTTAACAGTTTTTTTTCTTCTTCCTCCTTTTCTCTTCTGATGTTTTCCTCGTCCTTCATTTTCTTTTCACTCATTTCTTTTTCCTTCTTATATTGTTCCTTGAGTTCTTCCAGTCGTTTCTGCTCCTTCTGTTTTCTCTCTTCATCTTCTTTCTTTTGATTTTCCACCAATTCTTTACGTTCTTTATCAAAATCCTCCTTTTGTTTTTTCTTCTTTTCTCGGGCCTGTTCCAACTCTCTTTTCTTTTCCTCTTTTTCTGACTGAATTTGTTTGTCCAATGTTTCAAGCTGTTTGTTCAAACTCTGGCGATGTTCTTCGTCTCTACGTTCCCTATTCCTCCTCTCCTCTTCCCTCTTTTTCTGTTCCCTCTTTTTCTCTTCTTGCTCTTTATTTATATTTTCCTTCATTTCCTTGAGTTTCAGCTCAGTTTGTTGTTGTATTTTTTCTCTCTCTTCTTCCATTTTTCTTTTCATTTCTTGCATTTCTTCTTCATGTTTTTGTTTAAGTTCTTCCTTTTCTCTCTGTATTTCTTCTTCTTTCTCCTGCAGGATTCTCTCCACCTCCTTCTTTATCGCTGCTTCAGCTTCTTGCAGCATCTCATTGGTGTAGCAGTTTCCTTTGTTTCTCTTCAACATGTCATCAGCCTTTCTTATCAGATCTCTGACCTGTTCACGATTCTGTTTATCGTTGTTATTGAACACGTGGTGCCTTCCTCCACAGTCATTGATCAGCTTCTGAAACGAGTCATCGCCCTCTCTGATGAAATCTTCAACAGATTTTTCTTCACGTTCTAATGCGTCACCATTTGTAAAAAGGATGATGGTGAACTGTTCTGAATTCTTCCCAAAAGCTTCCCTGATGAGTTTGAGTGTGTCCTTGTCGTCGCGGGTGAATCTGCCGATCGGCACCACCACCAGGAAGACGTGGGGTCCTGGAGACAGAAGACTGATGCACTTCAGCATTTCCTCGTTGACCTCGTCATGTGACAGAGTCGAGTCAAACAGACCGGGAGTGTCGACCACAGCAACAGCACGACCGTCCACTTCACCCACTTCTTTCTGACAGCGTTTGGTGACTGAAGTTTGCTTTAATTCAGCTTTAAATGCTTTACTTCCTAAAATGGTGTTTCCTGAGGAGCTTTTTCCACAGCCTGTCTTCCCAATCAGAACAATCCTGAGAGAGTCTGAGCTCTGCTGCTCTTCATCATCTGCAACGTCATAAAAAAGTACACGTTAGCTTGAAATGTCAACAGTTTCTATCTTATGGTTCCACGTGTTTCTGAGCAGTGAGAGATGAGAGTTTACCGTGAGCGTTACTTACACATCTTTGCTTTCAGCTTCTTTACTTCAGCTCTCAGTGCAGTGATGTCTCTCTCTTCTTGTACGACTCTTTCTATTTGGACCTTCATGAATGTGTCTGCTGAGTAACTGTTTTTGAGTTGGTTTATATTTTCAACAGCATCCAGCAGCTCTGGGACCTGCTCATTACTCTTAACGTTGAAGATGAGAGATCTCTCTCCACAGCTCTGACGGAGCTCCTGGATGTCTTTGCTCTTTTCTACAAAGTTAACAACACCTGGCTGGGTGAGATCGGACTGCACGGTGAACAGAATCATGGTGAAGTCATTGACTCGAGAGCTGAACGTGTTCTGGATGGTTTGCAGCTCCTTCTTGTCGTCATCCGTGAGTGGAGCCACAGGTAGGACCAGGACGAAGGCGTGGACGCCCTCAGGTTCACAGAGGGAGACACAGTTGAGTGATTCCTCCATCACTTCCTCTGGAGGTTTTCCACCCAAGGCAGGCAGCTCCACCAGGGAAACCCGACGTCCAAACACCTCTCCTTGATTCTGGACACACTCTGGTGATTTGGAGACTGAACGAATGTCTCTCCGACCTAAAATGGCCTTGGCTGCTGAGGTTTTCCCTGCTCCTTGTCTCCCAAACAGAACCAGGTTTAAGACTGGTTTAATTTGTTGCTCTTCAGTCATGGAGGTTTGTATGTGTTTCTTTGCTGTTTTTTCAATCTTCTCCATCAGGGATTCCTTGTTATCTGCAAACAGGTAGTGGTGTCTTCCCTCACAATCTTCCAGGAGTTCACTGATGCTCATGTCATTTCTATGTGTCATGATGACCATTGAATGTTTGAGGGAATCCTGCCCAAATAGGTTAATGATGAACTTCATCTTTTGTCTGTTCTCTTCAGAGAAATTAGACGTGTTCACAAACAGCAACAGAACATTTGGTCCTGGAGAACAGAGCTTCATACAGCAATCCACCTCTCTTTTTATTTGATCCTCAGATAAGCTGAACATGTCTGGTGTGTTCACTACTGTTACTGGTTTCCCTCTCCACTCTCCAGACGCTAAACACTTTGATGATTTTTGAGTCCCAACATCTGTGACTTGTTTTGATTGGAAATCTTGAGACTGGACGATAAAATCAACAAGTTTCTTCTTTTTGTTCTCACTTCTCCCCAACAGCACAATCCTGAGTTCAGACGCTGTGACATAAAGAGATGCAGTCATGGATTAAGATTGTTGTGTGTATTTTGTTCCACATTTAAGCAAAAAAAAAAAACCACATTAACAATTAAAGAATGAAGTCTGGATTTTTACTAAATATGTTCCTTCTTCTTGATTAACTTGAGATTGAATTAACTTACGTTCAGATGGAGAGTTTTTCCAAAATAGTGACACTGGATTCAACATTCTTCTACCTGTGAAAAATGTCAGACTGTTTTACTTGTTGTTGAACTAAGGATCTAATTGAACAAAATTTGAACTCATGTACTTCTTAAAAGTCTTTCTGGACTTACCAACACCTTTGAATCGAGTTGTCCAACTTTTTTGTCCTGAGTGATCACCTGGTGAAGTTGTTTCTTCAAATACTCCATAGGTCAGATGTTTTCCGTTGTTCTCTTTTGCAACCTGACCCAAGCGTGTTAGCAGCTCTGAACGGCTGATGCCACTCATCTTCAGGTGTCCGTATCTGCATTTTCTGATCATCTCTTTCAATGTTTTATTTTCCATGTGGCTTTCCCTCATGCCTGAGCTCTCCTCTCTGCGCGTAACCAGTATCAGGCATTGATGAAATGATTGATCGTTGTAAGTTTCAAGGATTCTGCAGAGCGTCTCTTTGTGTTCCTTATTGAAGTCTTCAGGATGTAGGACCAACAGGAACACATGAGGTCCAGGATCAGAGACTCTCGCACAGTCTGTCAGAAACTCAGTCAGTTTGTCCTCTGTAGGACTCAACAGGTCTGGAGTGTTGATGACTGTTACACGTTGGTTTCTAAACCGGCTGGTGTTTCTGGTCCAGCTGAGAGATTTTGTGTTGAAGACGCTGTGTTCCAGTATGAAGTTCTCCACTGAGTTCCTCTGACTCCGGCTGCTCCCCAGCAGAACAACCCTCAGCTCAGACACTGAAATTATAGAACAAAATAAAATAATTCACAAACTGCAACTTAAAGGAGGTAATAAAAAAACACAAGTTCAATAAAGATTTATCCTAGAAATCCATATTACATATGAACTAGAAATTATTAGGTTAGTGCCAAGAATAATTATTAGAATTAAAATTGGTCATTTATATATTGCAATGAGGGGTGAGGTCAGACCGGGGCGTCAGGGAAGCGAGCAGGAGGCCCCCACCAGCAGGAGGCCCCCCCACCAGCAGGAGGCCCCCACCAGCAGGAGGCCCCCACCAGCAGGAGGCCCCCCCACCAGCAGGAGGCCCCCACCAGCAGGAGGCCCCCCCACCAGCAGGAGGCCCCCCCCACCAGCAGGAGGCCCCCACCAGCAGGAGGCCCCCCCACCAGCAGGAGGCCCCCACCAGACTCCAGTTGCCCGACCGGGAGCCCCAGCAGGAGGCAAGTAGGACGGCAGTGAAAGGAAAGCTCCTCTCCCTTTCTCATTTTAAGTATTTTAATTTTTTTTTATATATATATATATATATATATATATATATATATATATATATATATATATATATATATATATATATATACATTTTTTTTTTGTGTGATGAATGATGACTGATGAATGATGACTTTAAATCCGGGTTACGGGTCTGGCTGCGGGTTGTGTTTCAACAGGTCGGATCGGGTTGGGGTACTAGTTGGGCTGATGTGCGGGTTTGCGGTTCGGGTGCGGTTTTGTTCGTCCCCGGGTCGGGGCGGGGCGGGGCGGATCTTGAAAATTTGACCCGTGCAGGACTCTGGTCTGAGGTGAGCGTGAGGCAACACGTGTCAATAGGCCAGAGAAACCATGGAACGCCAGAATTGAGGGTTATGAATTCAGTTTAATTATTGAAGTTAAGTTGCAGTTTAAGTTTAATTAGTGATTGATTGAGTAGTTTTTGTTCTTGTGCTTTCTTTTCATTTTTCTCCTGGCTGGCAATTCTTGCGGCTAAGAACTACAAATTAATAAATCAATCTTGCCATATGAAAAAAAAACCCTACCACTGCCTCCAGTTTATCAACGCTCGGCTAGCTTGGCCACAGTGCCGCACACGTACAACGTGATCAGAAATTTTTTTTACATTTGGTTAATGGGGTGACACAATCCTTTTTTACTCCTTTTTGTCTACGTCGGGAGGCTAAAAAAGAAGTGATCAAATTTTACCCTTTTTGTGAAAGAGGCTCTTACATTCAGGCACTGACACTGGCAACAGGGGAAATGAGACTCTAGATGTCCTAGGAGTTCATCTTCAGAAATATGAACAAACCAGGAAACGCTGTCAAAACCACCATCAATAAGTGGAGAAGAAGTGGCAGCAAAGATCTGGGCTGAATCTTGAATCTGGGCTTGCTGATTGGGTAACGTATTGCGTCACGCATCGCGTCACTTCCTGGTGTTGCGGTCTGTGCTGCTGCCGTCTCACGGCGTTTGCAGGCTCAGATCTCTCCCGACTTTTTATCTAAAACTTAGACTGTTTTCTGGTAAAATAGCACTATATCTGGTACATTACTGTCTTTATTTCAACACTCGCTCATTTTCTCTTCCGTAACTTTCACTGTCACCAATCACCGATACATTTTCTGTCCGTTAGCCTCCGTTAGCATCTTAGCATGGCCGCTCCGGCTCCCACCGCTTCACCTCTTTCCTGCTCAGTGTGTGAAATGTTTAGTTATTCCTCTGCCTCCTTTAGTGAAGACGGTAAGTGCTTAAAGTGTAGCTTATTTGCAGGGCTGGAGGCGAGGCTCAGTCAGTTAGAGGTCCGGTTTGGCCAACTAAACCATAGTCCGAGAGCCTCCTCAGCTAACCAGGCTAAGCTAGCGGCGGACCGGCCCGTAGCAGCTGAGCGTAACCGCTCCCCTGCAGCTCCCGAGCAGCCGGCCAGGCAGGGCAGCTGGGTGACGGTTCGGAGGAAGGGTAGTCTTAAAGGGCTCACGGAACACCACCCGCTTCATGTGTCTAACCGTTTTTCCCCACTCAGCGACACATCTGTTGAGAAACAGACCCTGGTGATTGGAGACTCTATTGTGAGACATGTGAAGCCGACTCCAGAGACCTTAGTTAGGTGTATCCCGGGGGCCAGAGCGGGCGACATAGAAGCAAATTTGAAGCTACTGGCAAAGGGTAATCGTAAATATGGTAAAGTTATCATCAATGTCGGAGCTAATGACTCCCGTCTTCGCCAGTCGGAAGTAACCAGAATGAATATTGTCTCGGTGTGTAACTTCGCCAAGACCATGTCGGACTCTGTAGGTTTTTCTGGCCCCCTCCCCAATCTGACCAGCGATGACATGTTTAGTCGCATGCTCTCGCTCCGCCGCTGGTTGTCTCAGTGGTGTTCAGAAAACGACGTGGACTTTATTGACAACTGGGAGACATTCTGGGGAAAGCCCGGTCTGATTAGAAGGGACGGCATTCATCCCACCCGGGATGGTGCAGCTCTTATGTCTAGAAATCTGGCCAATGTTATTAGACACTCCCCCTGACAATGCAGGGTCCAGGCCAGGATGCAGAGCTGTAGTTTAACAGGGCTGGAGGCGAGGCTTAGTCAGTTAGAGGTGCCTAGCAAAATAGAAGTGGTTGCAGTTCCCCGCCCTCCAAAAGTTCACCAGGTGCAGCGTTATAGAGGCGTTAACCAAGATAACCTTGTAAAAATTAAAACCAATGTACATTTGGTACCAATTACAGACCTAAAAATTAGATGCGGACTACTAAATATACGATCATTAAGCTCTAAGTCTCTGTTAGTAAATTATATAATTACAGAGAGCAGGAGTGATATTTTCTGCTTAACAGAAACATGGTTACAGGAGGAAGAGTATGTTAGTTTGAATGAATCAACTCCGCCCGGCTACTTTAATCATCACATTCCTAGAAGCACGGGCCGAGGCGGAGGAGTCGCAGCAATTTATAACTCCGGTCTCGAAACAAAAATTGAACCTAAGTGCAACTATAATACATTTGAAAGCCTCATGCTTGGTCTGAAATTTCCGAGCCGGAAATCAGAGAAGCCAGTTGTGTTAGTGGTAGTGTACCGGCCCCCTGCTGGTGCGTATCTGGAGTTTTTGTCTGAATTTTCAGATTTCCTTTCTGGATTATTGATCAGCACAGATAAATTCATCATAGTGGGTGATTTTAACATTCATATGGATGTTGAAAGCGATAATCTTAAATTAGCCTTCGATTCTCTTCTAGAATCAATGGGTATCTCACAAAAAGTGGATAAACCGACGCACTGTTTTAATCATACTCTCGATCTCGTTCTCACCTACGGTGTTGAAACTGATGGTCTGTTGGTGTCACCTGTAAACTCCCTTTTATCCGACCATTACTTAATAACGTTTGAATTTAATTTTGTTGATGTTGAAGTGCAAAATAGGAGGTATTATTTTAGCAGATGTTTGTCTGATGAAGTTATTGTTAAATTTAGGGAGGCCATTGCTTATCTTACGACAGTGCGAAATAGTGATGTAGTCGAGGCCAGTGACCTGGGTTCTACCTCTGCAGATGTTGATTTCCTTGCTAGTAACACTGCTGATTTGTTGCATTCAGCTTTAGATGAAGTTGCTCCTTTGAAAAGGAGGGTTTCTAGCCACAGGAGCTTAACTCCCTGGTATAATTCAGATATCCGCATGTTGAAACAAAACGTGCGTAAAATGGAAAGGAAGTGGTACTCTTGTAGGTCTGTAGACTCTCATCATGAATGGAAAGATATTCTAATAGTATATAAAAAAGCCATTCGCAAAGCCAGAACAGCTTATTATTCAACGTTGATAGAGGATAACAAAAGTAACCCACGTTTTCTGTTCAGCACTGTAGCCAGGCTGACAAAGAGTCACAACTCTGTTGAGCCGTGCATTCCTGCAGCTCTCAGTAGTGAGGACTTTATGGGCTTCTTCAACAGTAAAATCGCGAGAATTAGAGAAGAAATCAACCAGCCGGTTGTAGGTGTTTCTTCAGCTTTAGCGACTTCCCTAGGCTCTGACTTGTCTCTAGACTGTTTTGATCCTATAGACCTCCCTGAGCTGACTTCACTCGTTAATAGAGCTAAGTCAACCACATGTATGTTAGACCCCATCCCGACTCGACTATTCAAACATATTTTTTCTCTTATTGGTACGACAATACTGGACCAAATTAACTTATCCCTAAGTTTAGGATATGTACCACAGGTTTTCAAAGTCGCAGTAATTAAACCTTTACTTAAAAAACCTTCTCTTGACCCAGACACCTTAGCTAATTATAGACCAATTTCCAACCTTCCATTTGTGTCTAAAATTCTGGAAAAGGCAGTTTCAAGCCAGTTATGTGACTATTTGTATAGAAATGATCTGTTTGGAGTCTTTCAGTCAGGGTTCAGAATGCATCATAGCACAGAGACAGCACTTGTTCGAGTCACGAATGACCTCCTTATGGCCTCAGATAAGGGATTAGTGTCCATACTGGTTCTACTGGACCTCAGTGCTGCTTTTGACACTATAGATCATGGCATTTTACTGCACAGGTTAGAGCATGTTGTTGGGATTAAAGGGACAGCTCTATGTTGGTTTAAATCATACCTATCTGACAGGTTCCAGTTTGTTCATGTACATGAGGTTTCTTCAGAACAGTCAAGGGTCTGTTATGGTGTTCCGCAGGGTTCAGTGCTAGGGCCAATCTTGTTCAGTTTATACATGCAGCCGTTGGGAAGTATAATCCAGAATCACGGCATACAATTTCATTGTTATGCTGATGATACGCAGCTCTATTTGTCTATGAAGCCGGATGAAACAGAACCGTTAGTTAAACTTCAGGCATGTCTTAGGGACATCAAGGACTGGATGTCCAGAAATTTCCTGCTTCTAAATTCAGATAAAACAGAGGTTATCATTCTTGGTCCAGAGCATCTTAGGAAGGGATTAGATGGTGTTGCGATGGCTTCCAGTGCAACTGTGAGAAATCTTGGTGTTATTTTCGATCAGGATTTGTCGTTTAAACCATATGTCAATCAGGTTTGTAAAATAGCCTTTTTCCATCTCCGTAATATTGCAAAGATTAGGAAAATCCTCTCACAGAGTGATGCAGAAAAACTAGTTCATGCGTTTGTATCTTCTAGACTAGATTACTGTAATGTGTTGTTAGCAGGATGTCCAAGTAATTTGCTGAATAGGCTCCAGCTGATCCAAAATGCAGCAGCACGAGTACTGACAGGAATTAGCAGGAGAGACCACGTCTCTCCAGTGTTAGCGTCGCTCCATTGGTTACCCGTAAAATTCAGAATCCAATTTAAAATTTTATTACTTGCGTATAAAGCCCAAAACGGCTTAGCTCCGCATTATTTGCAAGACCTGATAGTGCCTTATGTTCCTGTCAGAGCTCTCCGTTCTCAGAGTGCAGGTTTACTCGTAGTTCCTAGAGTATCTAAATGTAGATTTGGAGGGCGGGCGTTCTGCTATCAGGCGCCACAACTATGGAACCAACTTCCAATCTGGGTTAAGGGGGCTGACACCACCTCCACCTTTAAAACCAAACTTAAAACATTTCTGTTTAGTAAAGCCTATAGTTAGTGTTTAGTACACCTCTAGCTGGTGTTGGTAAATCTCTAGGTAGTGTAAACTTTAGTGTGTCAGAGTCGCTCCTGTGGTTTCTTGTGCTGGCCCCCCCTTCTCCTCCCTTTTCTCTCTTTTGTCCATGTTGCAGCATCCTTTGCCGGACACCGGAACCTGCAGTGTGGGAGTGAGGGGGGCAGGGTAACGGCCCCTTTTGGGCGGGGGAGAATGTTCGTCCCTCAAGACTCCTCTCCCTGGCCCTGCCCCTTTCTCAACCTTTCCCCGACCCTGCACCCCAACCTGGGACTTGATAATTGGGCCGGAGCTTCGGGAGCTGCGTGCTGGCCTGCGGTCCCCACCCCTGGTCATCCCGTTGCTGGCCCCCCCTTCTCCTCCCTTTTCTCTCTTTTGTCCTGCAGGTGGCCGTGGGTGGCTTGTAGCTTGCATTACGGAGCACAAGTCTTTTCCTGACCCTGCACCCCAACCTGGGACTTGCTGATTGGGCCGGAGCTTCGGGAGCTGTGTGCTGGCCTGCGGTCCCCACCCCCGGTCATCCCGTTGCTGCTTCCACCTGCCTGCTGTGCTGTTGCCGTCCCTGACCCACCAGTCTGGCCCTCGGCAGGAGGGTCCCCCCTGATGAGCCTGGTCCTGCTCAAGGTTTCTTCCCTCCTAAAGGGGAGTTTTTCCTTGCCACTGTTTGGCTTAAGGTTTTTCTCCCACTAGGGGAGTTTTTACCTGCCATTGTTTATGTAATAACTGCTCGGGGGTCATGTTCTGGGTATGGGTCTCTGTAAAGCGTCTAGAGACAACTCTGTTGTATTAGACGCTATATAAATAAAATTGAATTGAATTGAATTGAAGATCAGGACGAACGTCCATAGCTGAGAGGATGAGAGGAAAACTTATCAAGGGGACTACAAATAGACCTCAGCAACACTGAAGGAGCTCCAGGAATTTCTGGAAGGTTCTGGTCTCCCTTCACATGTGACCCTCATCTCCTGTATTCTGCACCAGTCTGGACTGTGGGGTCGGGGGCCAGGATGAAGCTTATTATTACAAAAAAGAATATGCAAACTCGTCTGAATGAGAAATGCATTCAGTCACTTCAAAACCACGAAGGAGAATGTGTCAAAAAATGAAAGATGAACCCATGATTTTTTGGGCTGTAATCACAACTCTTTGTAGAGCCGTCCTTTGAGCCACCGTGCTGCTGGTAAACCACACACTGATGCAGGACGTCAGTATGCTCTCTATGGAGCAATTGTAGAAAGTGACCAGCAGTTTTTCCTTGATATTGTTCTTCCTGAGGACTCTCAGGAAGAACAGTCTTGGCTGGGCCTTTTTTTTTTTTGGCCCAAAGGTGTTCCACGTGAGGCCCTGATAAAAAGGTGTGTTAACTTTTTACATCCAAAGATAACCAGAGATCAAACACAATCACCGAATATAATAATCAGTGATCATTATCTTTATATTAAACAACATCTAACTAGAGTCTAGTTCTTTATGACAAATTATAATGCCAACGTGATTTAGTTTCAACATCAGAACTGTTCAGTCTCAGTTCAGAGAAACTTACTGTTAGGAGGCAAGAACTCGAAGCTGCTGCAGCGTTTCCGAGGAAGTCCTCCTGAAGAGACACAAAGATAAAACAATTAATCCACAAGATCAGTTACCTGTGTGGGTAAATCTATAAATGTTTGTAGAGATGATAGATTAGATAAAAACTTTACAGACAGTTGTTAAATTTATTACACACATAGAACCCCTTACACACACACACACACACACACACACACACACACACACACACACACACACACACACACACACACACACACACACACACACACACACACACACACACACACACACACACACACACACACACACACACACACACACACACAGACTATAGAGTAGGTGTCATTTTCAATGGATTTTATTGGCTGGTCTGTCAACACAATTGGTGACATTTTCTCAACGAGAACATGCATACACATACAAACCCAGTGTTTTTTTGTTTTTTTTTGTTTGTTTTTTTTTGGGGGGGGGGGGGGTGACATCCACTGCTAAACCAGGAAGCAAGAACGCACACGTTGAGCACTGGAAATCTGCATCAAAAACCAAACACGAAACACGGGTTCCTTCATTCTTCCTATCTTTGGATTAACCAGAGTTGGACGGAGTCAGAGCCCTGAGGGCGTCGTCTTCCAAGGGTTGGTCCGGTTCTGTCTGTGCAGACTAGAACACGTGGACTTCCAACAACTGCTGTTCATGTGCTCACCTGGTTCATGTGCTCACCTGGTCCATGTGTTTACCTGGTTCATGTGCTCACCTGGTCTATGTGCTCACCTGGTTCCTGTGCTCACCTGGTTCATGTGCTCACCTGGTTCATGTGTTCACCTGGTTCATGTGCTCACCTGGTTCATGTGCTCACCTGGTCCATGTGCTCACCTGGTTCATGTGCTCACCTGGTTCATGTGCTCACCTGGTTCAGCCGCGGCTGACGTTGATGCTTAAGCACCTGGAGAACTTCAGCAGGAGATCAACTGGAGATCAGTTGGAGTTCAACAGCAGATTCCTAAAATCTTCTGAGAACCTCTTTCCATCCTGCAGGTCCTTGTCGCAGCACGTGGATGAAGCTAAAACAAAAAAACAGACAAAAAAAACAAACTTGTTGGCCATTTTATTTTCTTTCATGTATTTAGTTTATATGGTTGTAACTTTGGTTTGAGAAGTGTTTATGGGGGGGCATTTCTACAAACATCAGGATGATAGTGACACAAAATCAACCAAATAATTCAACTGGACCTAATATATTCCGCCAAAAACACTGAGACGATTGACCGACTTGAGGGAATCATTTGATGAAATTAGAAATGATCACCATTTATATACAGAACCCTCTTTACCCTCTTTTAAAGCAGAACTTAAAATCTGGCTGATGGAAAACCAGAGGTGTGAACATTAATTGGCCTATTAGAATACATTTGATATTGAAACTGTAATTGATAACTGTATTTCTAATGTAAGGGTTGTTTTTTTTTTTTTTTTTTTGGGGGGGGGGGGGTGTTGCTGGTGATAAACAAATCCTGTTGTGACCCGTTACTGTATGATTACATACATTTACCGGTAGTATGTATGCAAATGTGCAATGGTGCATACATAATTACAAATATGTACGCTATAATGCCAACTTGTGCAATAACATCAGTAACACATGTCAGTGTGTGCCAGAAAAGTGCAATACGGCAATGTGCAATAACATCAGCACTTTACAAACTCTAGCACTTAAACACCTAGCACTTTAACTTTATGGTCACTTACTTACTGGCTTGTAGTGAATGTTATGGACATAATTCACCTTGTTTATTAAGTGTGGTTCTACACACTGTTCATTATTAAATGCAGCATGTTGTCCTTCATGCAACTATGACCGTTCAGGGATCGTGGCCCCTTTAAATGTGGTCATGATGTTGAGCTCCATGTGGTTTTAGCTGCTGGACAACCTGGTTTGGATGTTGTGTGTGATCAGTGTTGCAGTAATGTGAGTTACTGTAATCAGCTACACTGATTTCCATTTATTTTAATAACGTTGTCTATGAAAGGGTTCATGTAACTTTGAGATTCTTCTTGTCTCAAACTGTGTTTTCATCCAGTTGCTTCTCATCCGTCTTTTTTACGTTAAAGAAAACACAAAAGCAGTCATAGTTGTAGCTATAGAACAAAACTATAATAATTAGTCTCAAATATAGCTTCGCGGTAGATATGCTGCTATAGGGTTATGCTGCAGGGGGGCACCGACATGATCCGCTGGGCGGTGCCTCTCACCCTTCTTCTCCTCTCCTTTTCCCTGCCTCTCTTCTCCATTACCATTTTTATTTATTATAAATATCTCATAGCTATCATTTTTGTCCATCGTTCCTGTAGTTTCTTGTGCCGGCCCCCCCTTTTTCTCTTTTTTTTCTCATACCCGGTCATCCCGTTGCTGCTTCCACGTGGATGTCTGCTGTTGCTGCTTCCGACTGCCTGTACCCCCCCCCCCCCCTCTGGTCATCCCGCTGCTGCTTCCACATGACTGTTGTGTGCTGCTGACTATTATTATTATTATTATTATTATTATTATTATGTATAGTATATCATATTATTATTAGTATAGATATCGGATAGGTGAATGGATGAATGAATGGGATGCCTGGGTCTGGGGCCCTCCGTTGTCGGGCCTGCACGGGTGTCGCCTTGTTGGGGGGTTTCCTCTCTCCAGGCTGGCCCCCTGCCGGGTGGGGGTCGTTGGCCTGAAGGGTGAGGGCCTCCTGGCCGCGTGTCCGGCCCGGACCGGGTGGCCGGAGATTGCCTGGGTCGCGGTCCGCCGCCGCGGGATCCCTGGCTGCTTCTTCCCGCGCCGTGGGGGCCCCGCCCGCGGGCCCCCTCGGCCGCCGCCGGGGGGGGGGGGGGCCTCGCAGGCGGTGGGTTGCCTCCCTCCTACTTCTCCCCTCTGTGGGGTTGCCGGTGGCCTGGGTTCCGGGCTCTTCCGTGTCGGCCTCTGGTCTCGCGGGTGGCGGGGTTGCTCCCCCCCCTCCCCCACTATAGATACACTTCAGGTGGAGCTTTGTTTGGTTTATTACACACACACACACACACACACACACACACACACACACACACACACACACACACACACACACACACACACACACACACACACACATATAGTCACTTAGTCACATGCATATACACACACACACACACACACACACACACATGATCATATACATACTCACACACACACACATAGACATACACACTGGCTTGTTCACCTGCATGCTGGCTCTCTAGTTTTTGGGTTTAGGTAGCGGTAGCGATAGCTTAGCTCAGACTGCGATCAGATCTCAAGATTTAGGTCGATTGCTGTTATTGTTTTGGTTGGCTCCGTGCCGGTTTCGTGCTTTGTTTGTGGTTTTTTGTTGCAGATTTCCAGCGCTTGACGTGTGTTTCCGTGTGTTCCTGCTTCCTGGATTGGCAGTGGATGTCGTCACCCCCCCCCCCCCAAAAAGAAAAAAAAATAAAAATCCCTGGGTTTGTATGTGTATATTTATGTATGTGTACGCATATGTATGCGTATATATATATATATATATGTATATATATTAAAAATAGTAATAATGCACATATATATACTTTTGGTTTCTACCGTCATGGTATCAATCATTAATATGTGTGCAGACAAGGGGAAAAAAAAATATATATATTGCTTGGGGGTTTATGTTTATGTTTATGTTTATGTTCATGTTCTGGATCTCTGGAAAGCGTCTAGAGACAACATCTGTTGTATTAGACGCTATACAAATAAAATTGAATTGAATTGAATTGAATTGAATTGAATTGAATTGAATTGAATTGAATTGAATTGAATTGAATTGAAATTAAAAGCATCAAGGTTGAAGGAAACCAGGAGTGATAACCTGTGTTTGGAACAGTCGGCTCTCTATCGCGCTGGCAACCATGACTTAAGTAACGAAAGTGGAAACAAACTGTAAAGTTGGGGGGACGTGTCCCCTCCGTCCCCAGTGGGGGGACGTGTCACCTCCGTCCCCAATGGAAATCGAGCTGATGAAACTGTTCGTTTATGGAAACAGTCAGACCCGTCAGAGACCGTCATGGAATCAATGTCTGAGCATGGTCGGAGTAAAAACAGCTGTACAATTTTGCCTGAAAGACTAAAATGCTCAGACTTTTAGTCGACTGAAACTTGACACGACTAAAAGGAGAATGAACGTGACTAAAACTAATAAAAACTAAAATAATAATAAAGACGAGACGAGAGAGTGAGAAAAGCCTGTAATTTAACGCCCGAGGCTAAAGCAAATGTATATTTGAATATTCACGATAGAGTCATTTTGTACATCGCACAAGGTAGAAGCCGAGATACATCGCCTATACTCGATATATCGCCCAGCCCTATGTGCAGCCATCAAAATCTGTACAGATGTGTGTGGATGAGGAGTCAGGATGGGAGGACCGGCTTCACTGAAGCTTCACTCATTACTACCTTTAAAGAATACGACAAAGCTCCCAAATTATTCAATTCTGATCCAAATCAGATTGATGAAACACCACAAAGTTGTTTTACTACGATCCAACTCATAAACTGCCCGAGTCAGAGTTAACAGCAACTCTGAGGTAACGGCAAGTCAAAAGTATCTTAAACAAATTCAGTTCAGTCAGAATAAACATAAATCTGTGTTTATACATTTAAAATGTGTTTGGTATTATTCCTTAAATCTCATTCCCTATTCTTTCATTCACATCTGACAAAAAAGCTCCACATTAAGTTAATTGGTCTGTTTATGATAAATCTGTGTTTTCAACAAATTTTTCACCAGGCTTGGCTTGAGTGCAAAATTTGGTGACTTTTGGGCACGTTTAGGGGGCAAAAAGGCCCTCCTTTCGTCAGAAGAAAGAAAGAATAAGGAAAAATTCCTACAGATACAATAGGGCCTTCGCACTGTCAGTGCTCGGGCCCTAAAAAGCTAAAAACATAAGTTTGTGACAAACATAAATCTGTGTTTATACATTTCAAATATGTTTGTTATTATTTCTTAAATCTCATTCTTAATTCTTTCATTTACATTTGACTGAGAAAAAGTCTCCACATTAAGTTCATTGGTCTGTTTATGATAAATCTGTGTTTTCCAGACGGATGGACATGTGATGTAACTGGAATAAATAAACCTTAAAATCAGCCTGAATATTTCTTTAAACGACTTCTGCAGCTCCTCCCTGCTGCAGGATTTATTTCAAGTTAAAACTTTTCTAAATCAATCAGAGGAAAAGTTGAAAGTTTAATAAAGTCCCTGCAGAAGTGTATGGTGTCGCTCATAAATGGATTTATCTTTAAACCAGGGCTGCTTGAACGCGTCACGGAGCCACGTTTATTAACTTGAATATTCATGGTGTTAAGATGGAAAATATCACAGAAAAAATAAAGATATGAAATAAAAACAGCTCAAAATCATAATTGAACCAGAAATACTGAACTATATTTGAACAAAACGAGATGTGGAGTGTGGAGAGGTCGGGGAGGATTCAGACTATCAGGGAGAGCCGGGTCCCGGTACCTGATGAGGGGGATTAAACGGTGTCGGTACCGCATACTGGTACTGGTACTGGTACTGGTACCGGTACTGGTACTGGTACTGGTACCGGTACTGGTACCAGACGTCTGCACACCCAGAATCATCATCATGATATTATTCCCACAAACCTTCTTATTCTGTCATCTAATGTTTCCCTCGTTACTTTGGTGTTTCCAGGAAAGAGGAAATACTTTCCAAAACTAAACCAAGACGTTTTGATGACAGAACAAACTTTAAAATGTTTCATTAATTGGTTCTTAAACAACTTCTAACAAAATACTTGTTCGTGCAATTAATCAGGGAGGTTTTACTCACCAGCTGCTCCAACTGCGCCACAGATTGATCTGCTGAAATTGAGAGCAATTTAGAAAAGTTAAAGATTAACAGTTTTACTGTCAGACGGCAAAGTTCAGTCCGAACACGTTTCTAACATCCACATGGAGTTCAGCCGGTTCAGACCAAAACACTGGTTTCTGTCACATAATAATATAATAATAACATAATAATCTGTAAATATCCTGCAGAATCCACGAGTGAAGCTTCAACCTGCATCCAAAGTTTCACGTTTGTGGATTTAAATTATTTGTGGTTTACAAACAATTAAGAATAAGATTTACGTAACAATACAATAAACCCAACATGTTTTAATGTTGATGTATTTATAATTGATCAATATAATTTGTTTGAATTAAGAACCAGTGAATGTATATTCTCCAGAATAAAACTAGAATATAAGTAACTTTTGTTCTGAAAAACCGTAATGTGACACAGAAAGAGACATTTTAGGAGACGGAGTGATAAATATGTGAACTCTGTGTGGAGGGTTCAGGTTTAAAAACATGTTAAAAATTATTCATGAAATTTAACACAAGATATAAAGTAGTTTATATAAAAAAAGCTTTATTAACATGAAAAATAAAGATTTTATTCTCATGAGCTCAATCTTGATAAAATTATGGTGTCAAAAACAGTTTTCCTGACTTGTTTTACATTACAACGTTTAGATTCGTGTTTCCTTTTGGCTAAATACAATCTTTGACTAAAACTACATTAAAATGGACAATTCTGACTAAAATCAGACTAAAATGCTCAGACTTTTAGTCGACTGAAACTTGACACGACTAAAAAGAGAATGAACGTAACAAAAACTAATAAAAACTAAAATGATAGCTGGACCCAAAGACTAGACTAAAACTAGAATCTAAACCGTCTGCTAAAAACAACACTAGTGGTGAGTTGAAGGGTTGGAGCAGCTGAGGTGGAAAACTTCAGAAACTAACTGTAATGAGAGGAAACCTGAGGAAAACATCATCCATGTGTGCAGCCATCAACATCTGTACAGATGTGTGTGGATGAGGAGTCAGGACGGGAGGACCGGCTTCACTGAAGCTTCACTCATTACTACCTTTAAAGAATACGTCAAAGCTCCCAAATTATTCAATTCTGATCCCAGATCAGATTGAAGAAGCACCACAAAGTTGTTTTACTACGATCCAACTCAAAAACTGCCCGAGTCAAAGTTAACGGTAACTCTGAGGTAACGACGAGTCAAAAGTGTCTTAAACAAATTCAGTTCAGTCAGAATAAACATAAATCTGTGTTTAAATCTGTGTTTATACATTTAAAATATGTTTGGTATTATTCCTTAGATCTCATTCTTAATTCTTTCATTTACATCTGACTGAGAAAAAGTCTCCACATTAAGTTCATTGGTCTGTTTATGATAAATCTGTGTTTTCCAGACGGATGGACATGTGATGTAACTGGAATAAATAAACCTTAAAATCAGCCTGAATATTTCTTTAAACGACTTCTGCAGCTCCTCCCTGCTGCAGGATTTATTTCAAGTTAAACATTTTCTAAATCAATCAGAGGAAAAGTTCAAAGTTTAATAAAGTCCCTGCAGAAGTTTATAGTGTGGCTCATAATAAACTTTATTACGGACTCTAGACCCAATATCAAGACATACAACATAAAAAATACACAACAACTACATAAACACATAAAACCATACTCTTTGTTTATGGTGTCGCTCATAAATGGATTTATCTTTAAACCAGGGCTGCTTGAACGCGTCACGGAGCCACGTTTATTAACTTGAATATTCATGGTGTTAAGATGGAAAATATCACAGAAAAAATATAGATGTGAAATAAAAACACCTCAAAATCATAATCAAACTGGAACTACTGAACTATATTTGAACAAAAGGAGATGTGGAGTGTGGAGAGGTCGGGGAGGATTCAGACTATCAGGGAGAGCCGGGTCCCGGTACCTGATGAGGGGGATTAAACGGTGTCGGTACCGCATACTGGTACTGGTACTGGTACTGGTACTGGTACTGGTACTGGTACCAGCACTGGTACTGGTACCGGCACTGGTACTGGTACTGGTACTGGTACTGGTACTGGTACCGGTCTACTTACAGCGCTGCTGCAGACGTCTGCACACCCAGACTCATCATCATGACATTATTCCCGCAAACCTTCTTATTCTGTTATCTAATGTTTCTCTTGTTACTTTGGTGTTTCCAGGAAAGAGGAAATACTTTCCAAAATTAAACTAAGACGTTTTGATGACAGAACAAACTTCAAAACGTTTCATTAAGTGGTTCTTAAAGGTATTGTGACATCATTTTTAAAATGCTTTTAACACTATTAAAAGTCTTGGCCAACATCCCTCAAATGTGTCTAAAAGAGTGTAACAAGAAAAAATTCACTCTAGTACTCCATTCCTGGCTTTTTATTACAGTGTTTTTTTGCGCCGTGAAAAATGCTTCCTTTCCCCCCTTTCCTGTCAATCATTGCGCCGCTCCTCCTCCAAACCTCCTCCTCCTCCTCCTGCTACACGCTTCTGCCGGCGTCTCCACCATGGATCTATTATAAAACGGTCTCCACACACACGCACGCACACCGAACCACAAACACAGCCCAGACAGGGCGACTACAGCCCGGGGATGAAGTCCGTGGGACCAGAGGACTCGAATGGAAGTCGAGTCCTCTGGTCACACGGACTTCTAACAGCGGCGTCGGAGAGTTAAGCCAGGAGCGACAGGCGAAGCATGCACGGAAAAGCAGCAGGGAGAAGCAGTCCACCGCAAACAATCACAAAAATAAAGGCATGCGAAGCAGCAGTGTCCCCTTGTCTTAAGTCCAGTCAGTGGCCGCGGGTCTTTTTAGCAGTTTTCCTCCGGTGATGAGAACAGAAGAGGCTCTAAACAGCTCCGTGTTAAGCCTGATTTATGGTTCCGCGTTAAATCGACGCAGAGCCTACGCCGTAGGGTTCAGCGTACGGTGCGCGTCGCCGCGTAACCCTACGCCGTAGGCTCTGCGTCGGTGTAACGCGGAACCATAAATCAGCCTTTATGGTGTGCTGGAGAGGAGAGGAGGCAGGGAGCTGGGTGGAGGGGGCGGTGATTTAGCGTTACGCCACCAAACCAGATGAGCCGTTTTTGCATAGTTATGCGGAAAATCCCAGAAAGCACACAATACACTGAATGTTAAAAGTTTGTTGTTTTTTGGGTGTAATTGATGTCAAGACACCCAACAAAACACAAAAAATCAAGAAAAATGTGTTTTTCATGTCACAATACCTTTAAACAACTTCTAACAAAATACTTGTTCGTGCAATTAATCAGGGAGGTTTTACTCACCAGCTGCTCCAACTGAACCACAGATTGATCTGCTGAAATTGAGAGCAATTTAGAAAAGTTAAAGTTTAACAGTTTTACTGTCAGACGGCAAAGTTCAGTCCGAACATGTTTCTAACATCCACATGGAGTTCAGCCGGTTCAGACCAAAACACTGGTTTCTGTCACATAATAATATAATAATAACATAATAATCTGTAAATGTCCTGCAGAATCCACGAGTGAAGCTTCAACCTGAATCCAAAGTTTCACGTTTGTGGCTTTAAATTATTTGTGGCTTACAAACAATTAAGAATAAGATTTACGTAACAATACAATAAACCCAACATGCTTTAATGTTGATGTATTTATCATTGATCAATAAAATTTGTTTGAATTAAGAACCAGTGAATGTATATTCTCCAGAATAAAACTAGAATATAAGTAACTTTTGTTCTGAAAAACCGTAATGTGACACAGAAAGAGACATTTTAGGAGACGGAATGATAAATATGTGAACTCTGTGTGGAGGGTTCGGGTTTAAAAACATGTTAAAAATTATTTCCTGAAAATTCACACAAGATATAAAGTAGTTTATATAAAAAAAAAACTTTATTAACATGACAAATAAAGATTTTATTCTCATGAGCTCAATCTTGATAAAATTATAGTGTCAAAAACAGTTTTCCTGACTTGTTTTACATTACAACGTTTAGATTCGTGTTTCCTTTTGGCTAAATACAATCTTTGACTAAAATTAGACTAAAATGGACAATTCTGACTAAAATAAGACTAAAATGCTCAGACTTTTAGTCGACTGAAACTTGACACGACTAAAAGGAGAATGAACGTGACTAAAACTAATAAAGTTAAAATGATAGCTGGACCCAAAGTAGACTAAAACTAGAATTGAAACGTCTGCTAAAAACAAGACTAGTGGTGAGTTGAAGGGTTGGAGCAGCTGAGGTGGAAAACTTCAGAAACTAACTGTAATGAGAGGAAACCTGAGGAAAACATTATCCATGTGTGCAGCTAGGGCTGGGCGATATGGCCTTTTATCAATATCTCCATATTTTTAGGCCATGTCACGATACACGATATATATCTCGATATTTTGCCATAGCCTTGAATTAACACTTTCATGCCTACATTCACACCAGTATGATGATTCTATATGTCTACATTAAAACATTCTTGTTCATACTGCATTAATATATGCTCATTTTAAACTTTCAAATAAGTCAAATTTACCAAAACTGTATTTATTAAACAGTTACTAAGCAGTGAGTGGCACAAACATAAAAAGTGTCATTTCAAAACAGAAAGTGCACGTTGCATCTCTGACTCCCCGTCTGAAGAACATCTGCTAAGAACATGTTCTGGTCCTGGTTTTACCTGGTTTCACCAGGATGAGCTGCTCTGAGCAGCAGGGCCTTTACAGTACCTTTATATTCAGACTAATGTAGGTGTAGGGACTGCAATGTTTCATCCTCTCCTCCTTTACTTTGCATCACTTTCACTTACTTTTAGAAATATGACGTCATATAGTCTTGTTTGACTTTGTTTTGATGATAGTGAATGATTTCATGTGGCCACATTTAAGCAACACTAGGTGACGTTTCTCAGCTCTGGAAGAGAAAGGCCTGAATTATGGTTCCGCGTTAAATCGACGCAGAACCTACGCTGTAGGCTACGGCGTAGGGTACGCGGCGACGCGCACTTTCGCCGTAGGCTCTGCGTTGGTGTAACGCGGAACCATAAATCAGCCTAAAGGCTCGGCTGCTCGTGTCGCGCTGAGCGGCTCCTCGGCTCTCCGGAGAGCCGTGCGCGTCGTGCGAGGAGAACACATCCCCTCCCGTCTTTACTAAACCGGTTTGCTTTGAAAAGAGTCCGTCGCGCGTAGCAACCGCGCAGATGAACTCACGGTGCAAACAGGCAAGTTTGGGAAAGCTAAAGCGGGGTGGAAGTGACCGGCGGTCCCGGACGGCAGCGCCGACACCAGCAGCTGGTCGGGGGCCTATGATAATGCACAAACAACAGCACGTGACTGACGTATCTAACAGGGTGCGCTTGTTTTATGTCTCAGAGAAGGAGAGACGAGACGAGAGAGTGAGAAAAGCCTGTAATTTAACGCCCGAGGCTAAAGCAAATGTATATTCGAATATTCACGATAGAGTCATTTTGTACATCGCACAAGGTAGAAGCCGAGATACATCGACTATACTCGATATATCGCCCAGCCCTATGTGCAGCCATCAAAATCTGTACAGATGTGTGTGGATGAGGAGTCAGGATGGGAGGACCGGCTTCACTGAAGCTTCACTCATTACTACCTTTAAAGAATACGTCAAAGCTCCCAAATTATTCAATTCTGATCCAAATCAGATTGATGAAGCACCACAAAGTTGTTTTACTACGATCCAACTCAAAAACTGCCCGAGTCAAAGTTAACGGCAACTCTGAGGTAACGACGAGTCAAAAGTATCTTAAACAAGTTCAGTTCAGTCAGAATAAACATAAATCTATGTTTATACATTTCAAATATGTTTGTTATTATTTCTTAAATCTCATTCTTAATTCTTTCATTTACATCTGACTAAAAGTCTCCACATTAAGTTCATTGTTCTGTTTATGATAAATCTGTGTTTTCCAGACGGATGGACATGTGATGTAACTGGAATAAATAAACCTTAAAATCAGCCTGAACATTTCTGTAAACGACTTCTGCAGCTCCTCCCTGCTGCAGGATTTATTTCAAGTTAAACATTTTCTAAATCAATCAGAGGAAAAGTTCAAAGTTTAATAAAGTCCCTGCAGAAGTTTATGGTGTCGCTCATAAATGGATTAATCTTTAAACCAGGGCTGCCTGAACGCGTCACGGAGCCACGTTTATTAACTTGAACATTTATGGTGTTAAGATGGAAAATACCACAGGAAAAATAAAGATATGAAATAAAAACAGCTCAAAATCATAATTGAACCAGAACTACTGAACTATATTTGAACAAAAGGAGATGTGGAGTGTGGAGAGGTCTGGGATGATTCAGACTATCAGGGAGAGCCGGGTCCCGGTACCTGATGATGGATTAACGGTGTTGGTACCGCATACTGGTACTGGTACTGGTACTGGTACTGGTACTGGTACTGGTACTGGTACTGGTACCAGCACTGGTACTGGTACTGGTGCTGGTACTGGTGCTGGTACTGGTACTGGTACCGGTACTGGTACTGGTACTGGTACCGGTACTGGTACTGGTACTGGTACTGGTACTGGTACTGGTACTGGTACCAGACGTCTGCACACCCAGAATCATCATCATAACATTATTCCCACAAACCTTCTTATTGTGTCATCTAATGTTTCTCTCGTTACTTTGGTGTTTCCAGGAAAGAGGAAATACTTTCCAAAACTAAACTAAGACGTTTTGATGACAGAACAAACTTTAAAACGTTTCATTAATTGGTTCTTAAACAACTTCTAACAAAATAGTTGTTCGTGCAATTAATCAGGGAGGTTTTACTCACCAGCTGCTCCAACTGAACCACAGATTGATCTGTTGAAATTGAGAGCAATTTAGAAAAGTTAAAGTTTAACAGTTTTACTGTCAGACGGCAAAGTTCAGTCCGAACACGTTTCTAACATCCACATGGAGTTCAGCCGGTTCAGACCAAAACACTGGTTTCTGTCACATAATAATATAATAATAACATAATAATCTGTAAATGTCCTGCAGAATCCACGAGTGAAGCTTCAACCTGAATCCAAAGTTTCACGTTTGTGGATTTAAATTATTTGTGGTTTACAAACAATCAAGAATAAGATTTACGTAACAATACAATAAACCCAACATGCTTTAATGTTGATGTATTTATAATTGATCAATATAATTTGTTTGAATTAAGAACCAGTGAATGTATATTCTCCAGAATAAAACTAGAATATAAGTAACTTTTGTTCTGAAAAACCGTAATGTGACACAGAAAGAGACATTTTAGGAGACGGAGTGATACATATGTGAACTCTGTGTGGAGGGTTCAGGTTTAAAAACATGTTAAAAATTATTCATGAAAATTAACACAAGATATAAAGTAGTTTATATAAAAAAAGCTTTATTAACATGAAAAATAAAGATTTTATTCTCATGAGCTCAATCTTGATAAAATTATAGTGTCAAAAACAGTTTTCCTGACTTGTTTTACATTACAACGTTTAGATTCGTGTTTCCCTTTGGCTAAATACAATCTTTGACTAAAACTACATTAAAATGGACAATTCTGACTAAAATCAGACTAAAATGCTCGGACTTTTAGTCGACTGAAACTTGACACGACTAAAAGGAGAATGAACGTGACTAAAACTAATAAAAACTAAAATAATAGCTGGATCCAAAGACTAGACTAAAACTAGAATTGAAACGTCTGCTAAAAACAAGACTAGTGGTGAGTTGAAGGGTTGGAGCAGCTGAGGTGGAAAACTTCAGAAACTAACTGTAATGAGAGGAAACCTGAGGAAAACATCATCCATGTGTGCAGCCATCAACATCTGTACAGATGTGTGTGGATGAGGAGTCAGGATGGGAGGACCGGCTTCACTGAAGCTTCACTCATTACTACCTTTAAAGAATACGACAAAGGTCCTAAATTATTCAATTCTGATCCATATCAGATTGATGAAAGTTGTTTTACTACGATCCAACTCAAAAACTGCCCGAGTCAAAGTTAACGGTAACTCTGAGGTAACGACGAGTCAAAAGTATCTTAAACAAGTTCAGTTTAGTCAGAATAAACATTAATCTGTGTTTATACATTTCAAATATGTTTGGTTTTATTTCTTAAACCTCATTCTTAATTCTTTCATTTACATCTGACTAAAAGTCTCCACATTAAGTTCATTGGTCTGTTTATGATAAATCTGTTTTCCAGACGGATGGACGTGTGATGTAACTGGAATACATAAACCTTAAAATCAACCTGAACATTTCTTTAAACGACTTCTGCAGCTCCTCCCTGCTGCAGGATTTATTTCAAGTTAAACATTTTCTAAATCAATCAGAGGAAAAGTTCAAAGTTTAATAAAGTCCCTGCAGAAGTTTATGGTGTCGCTCATAAATGGATTAATCTTTAAACCAGGGCTGCTTGAACGCGTCACGGAGCCACGTTTATTAACTTGAACATTTATGGTGTTAAGATGGAAAATATCACAGAAAAAATAAAGATGTGAAATAAAAACAGCTCAAAATCATAATTGAACCAGAAATACTGAATTATATTTGAACAAAAGGAGATGTGGAGTGTGGAGAGGTCGGGGAGGATTCAGACTATCAGGGAGAGCCGGGTCCCGGTACCTGATGAGGGGGATTAAACGGTGTCGGTACCGCATACTGGTACTGGTACTGGTACTGGTACTGGTACCGGTACCGGTACTGGTACTGGTACTGGTACTGGTACTGGTACTGGTACTGGTACTGGTACTGGTACTGGTACCAGACGTCTGCACACCCAGAATCATCATCATGATATTATTCCCACAAACCTTCTTATTCTGTCATCTAATGTTTCTGTCGTTACTTTGGTGTTTCCAGGAAAGAGGAAATACTTTCCAAAACTAAACCAAGACGTTTTGATGACGGAACAAACTTTAAAACGTTTCATTAAGTGGTTCTTAAACAACTTCTAACAAAATACTTGTTCGTGCAATTAATCAGGGAGGTTTTACTCACCAGCTGCTCCAACTGCGCCACAGATTGATCTGCTGAAATTGAGAGCAATTTAGAAAAGTTAAAGTTTAACATTTTTACTGTCAGACGGCAAAGTTCAGTCCGAACATGTTTCTAACATCCACATGGAGTTCAGCCGGTTCAGACCAAAACACTGGTTTCTGTCACATAATAATATAATAATAACATAATAATCTGTAAATGTCCTGCAGAATCCACGAGTGAAGCTTCAACCTGCATCCAAAGTTTCACGTTTGTGGCTTTAAATTATTTGTGGTTTACAAACAATCAAGAATAAGATTTACGTAACAATACAATAAACCCAACATGCTTTAATGTTGATGTATTTATAATTGATCAATATAATGTGTTTGAATTAAGAACCAGTGAATGTATATTCTCCAGAATAAAACTAGAATATAAGTAACTTTTGTTCTGAAAAACCGTAATGTGACACAGAAAGAGACATTTTAGGAGACGGAATGATAAATATGTGAACTCTGTGTGGAGGGTTCAGGTTTAAAAACATGTTAAAAATTATTCATGAAAATTAACACAAGATATAAAGTAGTTTATATAAAAAAAGCTTTATTAACATGAAAAATAAAGATTTTATTCTCATGAGCTCAATCTTGATAAAATTATGGTGTCAAAAACAGTTTTCCTGACTTGTTTTACATTACAACGTTTAGATTCGTGTTTCCCTTTGGCTAAATACAATCTTTGACTAAAACTACATTAAAATGGACAATTCTGACTAAAATCAGACTAAAATGCTCAGACTTTTAGTCGACTGAAACTTGACACGACTAAAAGGAGAATGAACGTGACTAAAACTAATAAAAACTAAAATGATAGCTGGACCCAAAGACTAGACTAAAATAGAATTGAAACGTCTGCTAAAAACAAGACTAGTGGTGAGTTGAAGGGTTGGAGCAGCTGAGGTGGAAAACTTCAGAAACTAACTGTAATGAGAGGAAACCTGAGGAAAACATCATCCATGTGTGCAGCCATCAACATCTGTACAGATGTGTGTGGATGAGGAGTCAGGATGGGAGGACCGGCTTCACTGAAGCTTCACTCATTACTACCTTTAAAGAATACGACAAAGCTCCCAAATTATTCAATTCTGATCCCAAATCAGATTGATGAAGCACCACAAAGTTGTTTTACTACGATCCAACTCAAAAACTGCCCGAGTCAAAGTTAACGGTAACTCTGAGGTAACGGCGAGTCAAAAGTGTCTTAAACAAATTCAGTTCAGTCAGAATAAACATAAATCTGTGTTTATACATTTAAAATATGTTTGGTTTTATTTCTTAAACCTCATTCTTAATTCTTTCATTTACATCTGACTAAAAGTCTCCACATTAAGTTCATTGTTCTGTTTATGATAAATCTGTGTTTTCCAGACGGATGGACATGTGATGTAACTGGAATACATAAACCTTAAAATCAACCTGAACATTTCTTTAAACGACTTCTGCAGCTCCTCCCTGCTGCAGGATTTATTTCAAGTTAAACATTTTCTAAATCAATCAGAGGAAAAGTTCAAAGTTTAATAAAGTCCCTGCAGAAGTTTATGGTGTCGCTCATAAATGGATTAATCTTTAAACCAGGGCTGCTTGAACGCATCACTGAGCCACGTTTATTAACTTGAACATTTATGGTGTTAAGATGGAAAATATCACAGAAAAAATAAAGATGTGAAATAAAAACAGCTCAAAATCATAATTGAACCAGAACTACTGAACTATATTTGAACAAAAGGAGATGTGGAGTGTGGAGAGGTCTGGGAGGATTCAGACTATCAGGGAGAGCCGGGTCCCGGTACCTGATGAGGGGGATTAAACGGTGTCGGTACCGCGTACTGGTACTGGTACTGGTACAGGTACTGGTACTGGTACTGGTACTGGTACTGGTACTGGTACTGGTACTGGTACTGGTACTGGTACTGGTACTGGTACTGGTACTGGTACCGGTACCGGTACTGGTACTGGTACTGGTACTGGTACCGGTACCGGTACTGGTACTGGTACCGGTACCGGTACCGGTACCGGTACCGGTACTGGTACTGATACCGGTACTGGTACTGGTACTGGTACCAGCACTGGTACTGGTGCTGGTACCAGACGTCTGCACACCCAGAATCATCATCATGACATTATTCCCACAAACCTTCTTATTCTGTCATCTAATGTTTCTCTTGTTACTTTGGTGTTTCCAGGAAAGAGGAAATACTTTCCAAAACTAAACTAAGACGTTTTGATGACGGAACAGACTTTAAAACGTTTCATTAATTGGTTCTTAAACAACTTCTAACAAAATACTTGTTCGTGCAATTAATCAGGGAGGTTTTACTCACCAGCTGCTCCAACTGAACCACAGATTGATCTGCTGAAATTGAGAGCAATTTAGAAAAGTTAAAGTTTAACATTTTTACTGTCAGACGGCAAAGTTCAGTCCGAACATGTTTCTAACATCCACATGGAGTTCAGCCGGTTCAGACCAAAACACTGGTTTCTGTCACATAATAATATAATAATAACATAATAATCTGTAAATGTCCTGCAGAATCCACGAGTGAAGCTTCAACCTGCATCCAACGTTTCACGTTTGTGGATTTAAATTATTTGTGGTTTACAAACAATCAAGAATAAGATTTACGTAACAATACAATAAACCCAACATGCTTTAATGTTGATGTATTTATCATTGATCAATATAATTTGTTTGAATTAAGAACCAGTGAATGTATATTCTCCAGAATAAAAGTAGAATATAAGTAACTTCTGTTCTGAAAAACTTTAATATGACACAGAAAGAGACATTTTAGGAGACGGAATGATAAATATGTGAACTCTGTGTGGAGGGTTCAGGTTTAAAAACATGTTAAAAATTATTCATGAAAATTAACACAAGATATAAAGTAGTTTATATAAAAAAAGCTTTATTAACATGAAAAATAAAGATTTTATTCTCATGAGCTCAATCTTGATAAAATTATGGTGTCAAAAACAGTTTTCCTGACTTGTTTTACATTACAACGTTTAGATTCGTGTTTCCTTTTGGCTAAATACAATCTTTGACTAAAACTACATTAAAATGGACAATTCTGACTAAAATCAGACTAAAATGCTCAGACTTTTAGTCGACTGAAACTTGACACGACTAAAAGGAGAATGAACGTAACAAAAACTAATAAAAACTAAAATGATAGCTGGACCCAAAGACTAGACTAAAACTAGAATCTAAACCGTCTGCTAAAAACAAGACTAGTGGTGAGTTGAAGGGTTGGAGCAGCTGAGGTGGAAAACTTCAGAAACTAACTGTAATGAGAGGAAACCTGAGGAAAACATCATCCATGTGTGCAGCCATCAACATCTGTACAGATGTGTGTGGATGAGGAGTCAGGATGGGAGGACCGGCTTCACTGAAGAATCACTCATTACTACCTTTAAAGAATACGACAAAGGTCCTAAATTATTCAATTCTGATCCATATCAGATTGATGAAAGTTGTTTTACTACGATCCAACTCAAAAACTGCCCGAGTCAAAGTTAACGGCAACTCTGAGGTAACGACGAGTCAAAAGTATCTTAAACAAATTCAGTTCAGTCAGAATAAACATAAATCTGTGTTTATACATTTAAAATATGTTTGGTTTTATTTCTTAAACCTCATTCTTAATTCTTTCATTTACATCTGACTAAAAGTCTCCACATTAAGTTCATTGGTCTGTTAATGATAAATCTGTTTTCCAGACGGATGGACGTGTGATGTAACTGGAATACATAAACCTTAAAATCAGCCTGAATATTTCTTTAAACGACTTCTGCAGCTCCTCCCTGCTGCAGGATTTATTTCAAGTTAAACATTTTCTAAATCAATCAGAGGAAAAGTTCAAAGTTTAATAAAGTCCCTGCAGAAGTTTATGGTGTCGCTCATAAATGGATTAATCTTTAAACCAGGGCTGCTTGAATGCATCACTGAGCCACGTTTATTAACTTGAACATTTATGGTGTTAAGATGGAAAATATCACAGAAAAAATAAAGATGTGAAATAAAAACAGCTCAAAATCATAATTGAACCAGAAATACTGAATTATATTTGAACAAAACGAGATGTGGAGTGTGGAGAGGTCGGGGAGGATTCAGACTATCAGGGAGAGCCGGGTCCCGGTACCTGATGAGGGGGATTAAACGGTGTCGGTACCATGTACTGGTACTGGTACTGGTACTGGTACTGGTACTGGTGCTGGTACTGGTACCGGTACCGGTACCGGTACCAGTACCGGTACCGGTACTGGTACCGGTACCGGTACTGGTACTGGTACTGGTACCGGTACCGGTACTGGTACTGGTACCAGCACTGGTACTGGTACTGGTACTGGTACCGGTACTGGTACCGGTACTGGTACCAGACGTCTGCACACCCAGAATCATCATCATGACATTATTCCCTCAAACCTTCTTATTCTGTCATCTAATGTTTCCCTCGTTACTTTGGTGTTTCCAGGAAAGAGGAAATACTTTCCAAAACTAAACCAAGACGTTTTGATGACGGAACAAACTTTAAAACGTTTCATTAATTGGTTCTTAAACAACTTCTAACAAAATACTTGTTCGTGCAATTAATCAGGGAGGTTTTACTCACCAGCTGCTCCAACTGAACCACAGATTGATCTGCTGAAATTGAGAGCAATTTAGAAAAGATAAAGTTTAACAGTTTTACTGTCAGACGGCAAAGTTCAGTCCAAACACGTTTCTAACATCCACATGGAGTTCAGCCGGTTCAGACCAAAACACTGGTTTCTGTCACATAATAATATAATAATAACATAATAATCTGTAAATGTCCTGCAGAATCCACGAGTGAAGCTTCAACCTGAATCCAAAGTTTCACGTTTGTGGATTTAAATTATTTGTGGTTTACAAACAATCAAGAATAAGATTTACGTAACAATACAATAAACCCAACATGCTTTAATGTTGATGTATTTATCATTGATCAATATAATTTGTTTGAATTAAGAACCAGTGAATGTATATTCTCCAGAATAAAAGTAGAATATAAGTAACTTTTGTTCTGAAAAACCGTAATGTGACACAGAAAGAGACATTTTAGGAGACGGAATGATAAATATGTGAACTCTGTGTGGAGGGTTCAGGTTTAAAAACATGTTAAAAATTATTCATGAAAATTAACACAAGATATAAAGTAGTTTATATAAAAAAAGCTTTATTAACATGAAAAATAAAGATTTTATTCTCATGAGCTCAATCTTGATAAAATTATGGTGTCAAAAACAGTTTTCCTGACTTGTTTTACATTACAACGTTTAGATTCGTGTTTCCCTTTGGCTAAATACAATCTTTGACTAAAACTACATTAAAATGGACAATTCTGACTAAAATCAGACTAAAATGCTCGGACTTTTAGTCGACTGAAACTGGACACGACTAAAAGGAGAATGAACGTGACTAAAACTAATAAAAACTAAAATAATAGCTGGATCCAAAGACTAGACTAAAACTAGAATTGAAACGTCTGCTAAAAACAAGACTAGTGGTGAGTTGAAGGGTTGGAGCAGCTGAGGTGGAAAACTTCAGAAACTAACTGTAATGAGAGGAAACCTGAGGAAAACATCATCCATGTGTGCAGCCATCAACATCTGTACAGATGTGTGTGGATGAGGAGTCAGGATGGGAGGACCGGCTTCACTGAAGAATCACTCATTACTACCTTTAAAGAATACGACAAAGGTCCTAAATTATTCAATTCTGATCCATATCAGATTGATGAAAGTTGTTTTACTACGATCCAACTCAAAAACTGCCCGAGTCAAAGTTAACGGTAACTCTGAGGTAACGACGAGTCAAAAGTATCTTAAACAAGTTCAGTTCAGTCAGAATAAACATTAATCTGTGTTTATACATTTCAAATATGTTTGGTTTTATTTCTTAAACCTCATTCTTAATTCTTTCATTTACATCTGACTAAAAGTCTCCACATTAAGTTCATTGGTCTGTTTATGATAAATCTGTGTTTTCCAGACGGATGGACATGTGATGTAACTGGAATACATAAACCTTAAAATCAACCTGAACATTTCTTTAAACGACTTCTGCAGCTCCTCCCTGCTGCAGGATTTATTTCAAGTTAAACATTTTCTAAATCAATCAGAGGAAAAGTTCAAAGTTTAATAAAGTCCCTGCAGAAGTTTATGGTGTCGCTCATAAATGGATTAATCTTTAAACCAGGGCTGCTTGAACGCGTCACGGAGCCACGTTTATTAACTTGAACATTTATGGTGTTAAGATGGAAAATATCACAGAAAAAATAAAGATGTGAAATAAAAACAGCTCAAAATCATAATTGAACCAGAACTACTGAACTATATTTGAACAAAACGAGATGTGGAGTGTGGAGAGGTCGGGGAGGATTCAGACTATCAGGGAGAGCCGGGTCCCGGTACCTGATGAGGGAGATTAAACGGTGTCGGTACCGCATACTGGTACTGGTACTGGTACTGGTACTGGTACTGGTACTGGTACCGGTACTGGTACTGGTACCGGCACTGGTACTGGTACTGGTACCAGACGTCTGCACACCCAGAATCATCATCATGACATTATTCCCACAAACCTTCTTATTCTGTCATCTAATGTTTCTCTCGTTACTTTGGTGTTTCCAGGAAAGAGGAAACGCTTTCCAAAACTAAACCAAGACGTTTTGATGACAGAACAGACTTTAAAACGTTTCATTAATTGGTTCTTAAACAACTTCTAACAAAATACTTGTTCGTGCAATTAATCAGGGAGGTTTTACTCACCAGCTGCTCCAACTGCGCCACAGATTGATCTGTTGAAATTGAGAGCAATTTAGAAAAGTTAAAGATTAACATTTTTACTGCCAGACGGCAAAGTTCAGTCCGAACACGTTTCTAACATCCACATGGAGTTCAGCCGGTTCAGACCAAAACACTGGTTTCTGTCACATAATAATATAATAATAACATAATAATCTGTAAATGTCCTGCAGAATCCACGAGTGAAGCTTCAACCTGCATCCAAAGTTTCACGTTTGTGGCTTTAAATTATTTGTGGTTTACAAACAATCAAGAATAAGATTTACGTAACAATACAATAAACCCAACATGCTTTAATGTTGATGTATTTATCATTGATCAATATAATTTGTTTGAATTAAGAACCAGTGAATGTATATTCTCCAGAATAAAAGTAGAATATAAGTAACTTTTGTTCTGAAAAACCGTAATGTGACACAGAAAGAGACATTTTAGGAGACGGAGTGATACATATGTGAACTCTGTGTGGAGGGTTCAGGTTTAAAAACATGTTAAAAATTATTCATGAAATTTAACACAAGATATAAAGTAGTTTATATAAAAAAAGCTTTATTAACATGAAAAATAAAGATTTTATTCTCATGAGCTCAATCTTGATAAAATTATGGTGTCAAAAACAGTTTTCCTGACTTGTTTTACATTACAACGTTTAGATTCGTGTTTCCTTTTGGCTAAATACAATCTTTGACTAAAACTACATTAAAATGGACAATTCTGACTAAAATCAGACTAAAATGCTCGGACTTTTAGTCGACTGAAACTGGACACGACTAAAAGGAGAATGAACGTGACTAAAACTAATAAAAACTAAAATGATAGCTGGACCCAAAGACTAGACTAAAACTAGAATTGAAACGTCTGCTAAAAACAAGACTAGTGGTGAGTTGAAGGGTTGGAGCAGCTGAGGTGGAAAACTTCAGAAACTAACTGTAATGAGAGGAAACCTGAGGAAAACATCCTCCATGTGTGCAGCCATCAACATCTGTACAGATGTGTGTGGATGAGGAGTCAGGATGGGAGGACCGGCTTCACTGAAGAATCACTCATTACTACCTTTAAAGAATACGTCAAAGGTCCTAAATTATTCAATTCTGATCCCAAATCAGATTGATGAAGCACCACAAAGTTGTTTTACTACGATCCAACTCAAAAACTCCCCGAGTCAAAGTTAACGGTAACTCTGAGGTAACGACGAGTCAAAAGTGTCTTAAACAAATTCAGTTCAGTCAGAATAAACATAAATCTTTGTTTATACATTTCAAATATGTTTGTTATTATTCCTTAAATCTCATTCTTAATTCTTTCATTTACATCTGACTGAGAAAAAGTCTCCACATTAAGTTCATTGTTCTGTTTATGATAAATGTGTGTTTTCCAGACGGATGGACATGTGATGTAACTGGAATAAATAAACCTTAAAATCAGCCTGAACATTTCTGTAAACGACTTCTGCAGCTCCTCCCTGCTGCAGGATTTATTTCAAGTTAAACATTTTCTAAATTAATCAGAGGAAAAGTTCAAAGTTTAATAAAGTCCCTGCAGAAGTTTATGGTGTCGCTCATAAATGGATTAATCTTTAAACCAGGGCTGCTTGAACGCGTCACGGAGCCACGTTTATTAACTTGAACATTTATGGTGTTAAGATGGAAAATATCACAGAAAAAATAAAGATGTGAAATAAAAACAGCTCAAAATCATAATTGAACCAGAAATACTGAATTATATTTGAACAAAACGAGATGTGGAGTGTGGAGAGGTCGGGGAGGATTCAGACTATCAGGGAGAGCTGAGTCCCGGTACCTGATGAGGGGGATTAAACGGTGTCGGTACCGCATACTGGTACTGGTACTGGTACTGGTACTGGTACTGGTACTGGTACCGGTACCGGTACTGGTACTGGTACCAGCACTGGTACCGGTACTGGTACTGGTACCAGCACTGGTACTGGTACTGGTACCAGCACTGGTACTGGTACTGGTACTGGTACTGGTACTGGTACTGGTACTGGTACAGGTACCGGTACTGGTACTGGTACTGGTACCGGTACCGGTACTGGTACTGGTACCAGCACTGGTACTGGTACTGGTACTGGTACTGGTACTGGTACCAGCACTGGTACTGGTACTGGTACTGGTACTGGTACCGGTACTGGTACCAGACGTCTGCCCACTCAGAATCATCATCATGACATTATTCCCACAAACCTTCTTATTCTGTCATCTAATGTTTCTCTTGTTACTTTGGTGTTTCCAGGAAAGAGGAAATACTTTCCAAAACTAAACCAAGACGTTTTGATGACAGAACAAACTTTAAAACGTTCCATTAAGTGGTTCTTAAAGGAGCTTGAGGCCGGATTGTGGCAGGATTTATGAAAAAAATCCGTATACATTTTAAGTTTTCTAGTAATAATGTCAGATGAAGCGTTCCAAACCCAAAAGAATGAGCCCTCTAGTGTATCTCTCCGTTGCCTTGAACAGGCTGTGTGCTGCAAAATGTGCTGCAATTCGGTGGCTGAATTTCCCGCGCTGTCCTGCAGATGTGACGTCACATGACGCTGCATGCACGTTCTCCCCGTTCTCCCGTGCCGGCTTCACTGTTGGCTGCAGTACCCCCGACGGCCGTCGCTGTGAAGAGTGGCGCTAGAGAGTCTCATTTCTTAAAAGGAGCCTCAAGCTCCTTTAAACAACTTCTAACAAAATACTGAGTTAATCGTTCCTGCAGTTAATCAGGGAGGTTTTACTCACCAGCTGCTCCAACTGCGCCACAGATTCATCTGTTGAAATTGAGAGCAAATTAGAAAAGTTAAAGTTTAACATTTTTACTGCCAGAGGGCAAAGTTCAGTGCAAACCAGTTTTTAAAAAATGGAGTTCAGCCGGTTCCGACCAAAACATTAGTTTCTGACACATTTGTGTAAATGTCCTGCAGAATCCACGAGTGAAGCTTCAACCTGCATCCAAAGTTTCAAGTTTGTGGCTTTAAATTATTTGTGGTTTACAAACAATTAAGAAAAAGATCTAGGTAACAATACAATAAACCCAACATGCTTTAATGTTGATGTATTTGTCATCGATCAATATCATTTGTTTGAATTAAGAACCAGTGAATAAATATAACTGGAATATAAATAACTTTGTTCTGAAAAACCTTAATATGACACAGAAAGAGACATTTTAGGAGACAGAGTGATAAAAATGTGAACTCTGTGTGGAGGGTTCAGGTTTAAAAACATGTTAAAAATGATTTCATGAAAATTAACACAAGATATAGAAGTAGTTTATATAAAAACACCTTTATTACGTGGGGACGTGAGACGCGCCCGGACCAGGATTTACCTGGGGATCCGTAACGATCAGCTGTGGCCCCGGAGCTCTGCGCGTTCCCAACTCCCTCTCTCCTACTAACTTTTTCTCTGCTCTGAGTCCCTTTCGCCAGGAGGACCCCATCCTCCGGCCAGCATGCCCACACCAGCCCGAGAAGCTTGATCCACCTGGGTCCGTGACGCCCATGCGCCTCAGTGATGAAACGGGAGCTGCACTTCTTACAGTAGACCGACCCACGTGCCTTGAGGCCGCGTGAGAGGCTCCGTGATCAGGGGAGATTGCCCGGCTGTTGCACGCTGCAAAACTGTCTTTCCATTTCAGAGTTAGAAGTAGAAGAGGGACCGAGAGGCCGCTCGCTACCGGATGATCCCCGGCAGGAGCGATCAGCTGTGAGATCACCGCCTGATAGAGCCGAACCGAGCCGAGGGCTCTCCCAACACCTGGAAGGGCTCGCAGCCTGGAGCCAAGGAGGACGTGAGGCTGTGTTGGGCAATCAGTCAGTTAATTCAGAGTGGTTTAAGGTTGAATTGTGTTTAATTTTATTTTCTTTTGCATATCCCTGTGTAATGCCGGCAACCACTGGCAGCGCTGTTTGTTTATTTTTGAGGCGACCGTCCTTGCTTTTATATTTGTATTGTATTGCACCAATCACCACAACAAATTCCTTGTGTGTGTTTCACAAACATGGCAATAAACCCTTTTCTGATTCTGATTCTGATTCTTTGTTCTCCTCCTTTTATTAAACACACGGATGCGTTAGTGATTAGACCACGAGGCTTCCCCGTTTTTTGTTAAACCCGCGTGGCGCCGTTTCGCCAGTTATTCATGGTTTAAATACCGCCATTCTCTTTAGTTTCACGTGGCATGACGGGGGGGCCACCATCTTGGTCGAGCCTACGTGAAGCAACGTTGTTTTGAGAAACACTCGCCCACATACACACACACACACACACACACACACACACACACACACACACACACACACACACACACGATCGGAAGATTTACATCACACGATTTGTTTTTCCTTTATGTAGTTAACGTTTTACTGTTCTTTTTCTTTATAGTTAGTGTTTTTCTATGTAGTGAGCCATCGGAATGGAGATACAAAGCAGCAGCTTCCTGATAATCCAGAGAGAAATTCTAAGTATTCACAAGTTTTTGGTTCTGAGTGTTTCATCTCAGGGAAACACAGCTGGGAGGTGGAGGTGGGAGATAATCCTGGCTGGCTGCTGGGTTTGGTTAGAGACTCATATGACAGGAAGGGAAAGTTGCTTGCTTCACCTGAATATGGAATCTGAATATGGCATGGTGATGGAAAATACACCAAAGGTTCTGGTGAGATCGTCACGGTGGAGACGAGTCTCCAGAGGATCAGAGTCCAGCTGGACTATGACGGGGGGACGGTTTGCTTCTACAACGCTGAAGACATGACACACATCTACACTCACAAATACACTTTCACTGAGAAACTCTTCCCTTATTTCAGTCTTGGAAAATCTGGTGATGCAAAAACTTCTGAGATCAGAATTTGTCAGACAAAGATGAGATTAACCTGAGATAAATAAAATATATTTATGTGTCTTTAATGTTTTGATTGAATAACTTTTCCAAGATCAGGATTATTTTAAAGGAGCCGTCTGTAAGAAATGTCCAAAACTGGTACTGCAGTCACTTTCAAAATATTGTTGAGCGGCGTGTACCCTCCCCCTCCTCCCCCCGACCAGAGGTTGCCAGGTAGGCTGCAGAATGCAGCAGGAACGTAGGCTGCCATGGCTGCCATAATTAGAGCCCAGCTGGCAACCCGGATGCCGAAACAATACTGACTTGGTGATTGGGAGATAGGTGGAGGGTGGAGCTTCAGAAACAATACTGACTTGGTTATTGGGAGATAGGTGGAGGGTGGAGCTTCAGAAACAATACTGACTTGGTGATTGGGAGATAGGTGGAGGGTGGAGCTTCAGAAACAATACTGACTTGGTGATTGGGAGATAGGTGGAGGGTGGAGCTTCAGAAACAATACTGACTTGGTGATTGGGAGATAGGTGGAGGGTGGAGCTTCAACATAAACATCAGTTGAGGGCTGCAACTCCTCTTTTTAAACTGGAATATCCTGGCTTGAGTGCTGTTGTCAGTGACATAAGTATTTGAAATGAACATGATTTTTAAATGTCTGTTGACATATCGGGGTCATTTTATGATTCGTTTTATTATTGCTCTTACATACAGCTCCTTTAAGTAAAAAGTTCACATGTGAAAACAAACTAATCTCAAAACTTTGAAAATAGGACACATTTAAATATTATTGTAAAACATTCAGAGTATTTGTTCAGCGATGAATAAGATACCAAAATATAAAAGTTTATAAAGTTGAGAGTAATTTTATCCAAGTTTGTATTGATGTTATAAATGTGCTGGAATCACTGGGATGAGATTTTATGTTTTACTTTCAAACTATACTGTTTAAATAAATGTAGTAACCAGTTAAAAATATGACATGAAAATCCACCATGTTCCTAAATCTGAGAGCTATTTTTAATATACCTGCTGATTTTATAACATAAAAGAGCAAAAGTCAAATAAAAAATGTTATACATATTTCCGTGTAAATGTTGGAAGTGTTCAAATGTCAAAGTTTATAAGTCGCTCCTCAAGTTTCAGTTCAAAGATCAGAGTTTTTAAGCAAACTGCAACTAAAAGGTACTAAAACATGGAAAATTGTTTAAACATCTAAAAACACAGCTGGTTCTCATGTGAGCAAATGTTTTGTAGTTGTTGCTTCATATCTTTTTTAACCTTTTTTAAATGTATACGTATGTATGTTTATTTTATAATTCTTAACTGTGGTTCATAAAACCTTCAGATGTAAAACATTGATTTTGATTAAGTTTCTTTCGATCAAACATCTGTAGGCTATTAACCTGGTGAATGAATATGATCATGATTTATTTTTAATTATTTGATATCCTGATGATAATAAACTCTGCATGCAATTTGTTTTTGGGGAAATAAAATATGAATTAAATGAACTGTCTTCAGTTTAATGAGTCTGTAAAAACAGGGAGACACCGGTTTCTATTTAAATGGTAATTTTATTGATAACAGCTGAACACATTTTCTTGAAGTTAGAGAAACACGTGTAGCACGTAAAGCCAACTGAGCAACAATCCCAAGGATCAGATAAGTAGAGGATTAATATTAAAATACAGAATAAAAGCCAAACTGACAAAAAGAGACAAGTGAGACCTAGAAAGAGAGGAGTGATTGAAGAAGGTTGGAAACAGACGGAGCAGCAGAAAGAGTGAAAGACGTCCTACAAGAGAGTCCCAGTCAGTGTTGTCAGTGCAGCTTCATGGCTGCTGCAGAAAGTAGATGTAGAAGTTCAGAGTGAAGACAGCAGCTCCACTTGCCCTCAATACCAATGTCCCCCCTCACAGACTCACACACTTACAGGCGTGCTCCCGCGACTTGCGTAAGGGTTCAGGGCTGTCCCATTCCTAAAGTCGTTAACGGTTCAGGGCTGTCCCATTTAGGGCTAGGCGATATATCGAGTATAGTCGATGTATTTCGGCTTCTACTCTGTGCGATGTACAAAATGACTCTATCGTGAATATTCGAATATACATTTGCTTTTAGCCGCGGGCATTAAATTACAGGCTTTTCTCACTCTCACGTCTCGTCTCTCCTTCTCTGAGACATAAAACAAGCGCACCCTGTTAGATACGTCAGTCACGTGCTGTTGTGTGTGCATTATCATTGGCCCCCGACCACCTGCTGGTGTCGGCGCTGCTGTTCGGGACCGCCGGTCACTTCCACCCCGCTTTAACTTTCCCAAACTCGCCTGTTTGCACCATGAGCTCATCCGTGCGGTTGCAACACACGACGGACTCTTTTCAAAGCAAACTGGTTTAGTACAGACGGGAGGGGATGTTTTCTCCTTGCACGGCTCTCCGGAGAGCCGAGGAGCCGCTCAGCGCGACACGCGCAGCCGAGCCTTTAGACTGATTTATGGTCCCGCGTTACACTGACGCAGAGCCTACGGCGTAAGTGCGCGTCGCCGCGTACCCTACGCCGTACCCTACGCCGTACCCTACGCCGTACCCTACGCCGTACCCTACGCCATACCCTACGCCGTACCCTACGCTGTACCCTACGGCTTAGGTTTGTGCGTCGAACCATAATTCAGGCTTTTCTCTTCCAGAGCTGAGAAACGTCACCTAGTGTTGCTTAAATGTGGCCCCATGAAATCATTCACTATCATCAAAACAAAGTCAAACAAGACTATATGACGTTATATTTCTAAAAGTAAGTGAAAGTGATGCAAAGTAAAGGAGGAGAGGATGAAACATTGCAGTCCCTACACCTACATTAGTCTGAATATAAAGGTACTGCAAGGGGCCCCTCCTGCTCAGAGCAGCTCATCCTGGTAAAACCAGGTAAAACCAGGTAAAACCAGGAAAAACCAGGACCAGAAGATGTTCTTAGCAGATGTTCTTCAGACGGGGAGTCAGAGAGATGCAACGTGCACTTTCTGTTTTGAAATGACACTTTTTATATTTGTGCCACTCACTGATTAGTAACTGTTTAATAAATACAGTTTTGGTAAATTTGACTTATTCCCCCTTTTTGCATGAAAGTTTAAAATGAGCATATATTAATGCAGTATGAACAAGAATGTTTTAATGTAGACGTATAGAATCATCATACTGGTGTGATTCTATCCATCAAAGTGTCAATTCAAGGCTAAGGCAAAATATCCAGATATATATCGTGTATCGTGACAGGGCCTTAAAATATCAAGATATTAATAAAAGGCCATATCGCCCAGCCCTAGTCCCATTCCTAAAGTCGTTAAGGGTTCAGGGCTGTCCCATTCCTAAAGTCGTTAAGGGTTCAGGACTGTCCCATTCCTAATGTCGTTAAGGGTTCAGGGCTGTCCCATTCTTAAAGTCATTAAGGGTTCAGGGCTGTCCCATTCCTAAAGCCGACGCCACCACACAGTCATAGAAGGACCTCAGTCTGCGCAGTTGTTGTCCTTTTCTGCTCTTTTAATCGAAGTTAAGTGCCCTGAAAGGCGCCTTAAATAAATAAAGCAGACAAGCCTTTTATTTGAGCCTTTTATTTTCCTCCATATGAGGTTAGACATAATTACATGGAAAATTTAACTGACCAATGCACTTCTTGTACAATGTTTGTGATGCATATGGTTCATTGTTTTACATTGAGCTGCTTAAAATAACAAGGAATCTTTAGTTAGTCTTTACAAGTGTAAAGTTGAGGACTACATTGTGCTTTTGTTTATGAAGGAATGTTACATTCAGGTCAAAAGCTTTTTTTTGTGGAAAGTTGATTAAACATTGGCATAAAGCAGCATATTTGCCCTTTCTCATGTTGTTAACAGTATTAAAAACATTAAAAAAATACCTTACTGTAATTTAGAACAGCAAAATATGTGTGAATAAATGTGTGATTAATATGCGAAAAATCCCGAGTTAACTATGGACAACATGCGATTAATCGCGATTAAAAAAATGAATCGTTTGACAGCCGTAATCTAAATATTTGGAATTCTGTCAGTAGAAAACTATGATGCACATTTCTCATCTTGTGTTTTGCTGGGAGTTTGTCGGACGAACAGAAAAGGTGCGTGTGTAAGTTTCTTTAAGATTCCCAATAAGAAAAACTTTAACTGAGATAAGTTGTTTGTTTTTATTTCTAACTCTGTGTCTTCTTTCTCACTTCAACAAGGATGCAGGTTTAAAACACCCAACAACTTCTGGTGACCCCGACGGGATGTGAGAAGACGTCCTTGAGTTCCAGACATCGCAGATTGGACTCCAGTTCGCACGGAAAAGAATCCTGTGGTCAGTTCCCGAACCCCTCGGCCCTCACAGGCTCCTCACATAAGGTCAGCAGAAACCTGTTGCCTAATAGCCACATCTCTGAGAACTGAGATTAATAAATATGAATCAATGTGAGTGAAGAGGAGGCTAACTGACCCAGATTGTTAAATATTGGTTTGTTTGTTTTTTTAAGTTTGGAGAACATTGAAAATAATGATTGGATGAGTAAAGTAGGAGATTCAAGGTAAAAGTCTGGTTTAAGTCTGGATAAAGTCTTTTTTATTCTTATAAGTTTTGTTTTTGTTTTGTTCAATTTTTATTTCTTTTATATAAGGAATACAAATTAGTGGAAGAGTGTGGTTGTGGGACTAGTGGACTGTGATAGGCTGAGTATGAACAGAAGGTAAATTACACTAAAGGTAAACTTCCTTTGGCTCCATCTGGTGGAAAGAAGGTAAATTACACTAAAGTAACGATCAACTCCCCATGAGGAGAGGAGGTAAACTTCCTCTGGCTCCATCTGGTGGATAAAGGCTGCAAGTGTATTAATTTATTCCAATAGTTAAAAAAAAAAGGCAGGCATACACTTGAATTGAATTGAAATTTTATTTCGAACATAAAACAGAAGTGAATACTAAACAAAACAATAATAATCAATAATAAATAAATGCAAATAAGAAAACAAAACAAAAATAAAAATAAAAAAAACATGCATCCACCATAATTAACGTGCTCGAAAAGGAGTAGGACGAAGTAAAAATGTATTAAATCCTACCCCCTAAACTATATTTCATTATGATCAAAATTAATTTAATTTCTATATAAAAAACAAAAGATAAATATATAAATATCAATAATAATACGTCCTCATACCTATATACACTGATATAAATATACCCATTTATAAGTTAACTAGATACAACTGAGCTCTGCTATCGCTCACAGAACGACTTTTCACATAAAAAAATAAACAAATTAATCAAAAATGCACTCGTACACACCAAGAATCAATATATATATATATATATATATATATATATATATATATATATATATATATATATATATATATATATATATATATATATATATATATATATATATATATATATATATATATATATATATATATAAATAATGTATATATATGAAAGATAAATGGTTTATTTAGCTCTATTGATAATGGAGGAATTTGTTAAAGTTAAAGAAACAACACAGCCACTACCTGGTGGGCCTGGTTGATTTCTTCTGTAATTCTGATGATTTTACTGTTAAAGAAGCTCATAAAGTCTTCACTACTGAGAGCTGCAGGAATGCACGGCTCAATAGAGTTGTGACTCTTTGTCAGCCTGGCTACAGCACTGAACAGAGATTTGGGTTACGTTTGTTATCCTCTATCAATGATGAATAATAAGCTGTTCTAGTGTTGTGAAGGGCTTCTTTATATACCATTAGAACATTTTCCAAAAAAGTCCATATGCCCGTCCTAATCTGAGCTTCTTACTCAGACTGTCATAAACTCAGATGTTGCTCCTTCTTAGAAGAATATAGAAAAAAGGAACACTGAGACCAAGATTATTATTCTCATTTTTAATCTCTTAAACACTTATACACATCTTTACCTCTGAAATCACAAAACTTGATTACTGCTATATAATGAAATACCATAAACAATCATTTAAATGTTCAGCATAGAACAGACAATATAATTCACCTCTTTAAAAAACTAAAACAAATATACATTTATAGAAATTAACCCAGTCTTACAGGAAAACCTCTTACTTTAACTGCAAGTACTTGAAGTCGTCATTCTGGACTCGGGGCATTGTCATTGACGAATACAGAAATCGTTTAATTGCATTGATTGCCTCAAAAGGTTGTGCAACAAAATATTAAGTTATGGGTACCGTCATTTTTGTCCTGCCCTATTTCATTAGTTTGTTTTTTTTAATAATTATGTTAATCAACAATTCAAAAGTAATGGCTGATTTTGATTATTTAATTTTCAATAAATTTCTATTTATTGTTACTTTTGTAAGTTTCAAGTGATTTCAGTGAGAGTTGTGGGTTTTTCTTTCTTTAACTGAGGGGTACCAACAATTTTGTCCACGTGTGTATATCTAGGTAAATTAAAAATCTGCTTCGTCTATCTGTTTTTCATTCTGAGGAGCATAGGTTGATTTTCTCACTTTAGACATATTTGAAGTTGTCACCAAGTATGATTCTTGAATATTTGTGACCCCTGCAGGGATCTTTCTACCAACTCTCCTCATAAAATGCTGCACTGGGATTTTTTCTGACTTTCCTTTATCTCATCAAGAAACCTTTCAATCATTTCACTCATTTCATTTTCATGAGTTTCCTGCAGCTTCTCTTTTTCCTCCTCCTTTACTCCTTTCATTTCCTTCTCATGTTTCATCAGTAAATCCTTGACTTCGGTCAGATTTTTGTGTTTCTTTGAAACAGCCTTCACCAACTCATTGATTTCTCTTAGATGGTTTTCCCTCTTTTGTTTTTCGGTCATTTCTTTGAGGGCCTTTAAGAGGTCATACTTTTCATCCCTTTCCTTCACCTCCCTCTTGTGTGCTTCCTTCTGACCTGCCAGTTTCTTTTTATATTTTTCCTGGAATTCATTTTTCTCTTCAGCTAATCTCCTGACCTTGTCTTCAAACTTCTTCTGCAGATTTTCTAGTCTTTCTTCTAATTGTTTCTTTTCTTTTTCCTCATTTTCTCTTCTGTTTTCCTCCTCCTTCATTTTCTTTTCATACATTTCTTTTTCCTTCTTGTATTGTTCCTCGAGTTCTTCCAGTCGTTTCTGCTCCTTCTGTTTTCTCTCTTCATCTTCTTTCTTTTGTTTTTCCCACCATTCTTTACGTTCTTTCTCAAAATCCTCCTTATCCTTTCTCCACTTTTCCCGGGTCTGTTCCAACTCTCTGCTAACGCTTTTCTTTTCCTCTTTTTCTGACTGAATTTGTTTGTCCAACATTTCAAGCTGTTTGTTCAAAATCTGGCGATGTTCTTCGTCACTACGTTCCCTTTTCCTCCTCTCCTCTTCCCTCTCTTCCTGTTCCCTCTTTTTCTCTTCCTGCTCTTTATTTATATTTTCCTTCATTTCCTTGAGTTTCAGCTCAGTTTGTTGTTGTAGTTTTTTGCTCTCTTCTTCCATTTTTCTTTTCATTTCTTGCATTTCTTCTTCATGTTTTTGTTTGAGTTCCTCCTTTTCTCTCCGTATTTCATCTGCCTTCTCCTGCAGGATTCTCTCCATCTCCTTCTTTATCGCTGCTTCAGCTTCTTGCAGCATCTCATTGGTGTAGCAGTTTCCTCTGTTTCTCTTCAACATGTCATCAGCCTTTCTTATCAGATCTCTGACCTGATCACGATTGTTTTTATCGGTGTTATTGAACACGTGGAACCTTCCTCCACAGTCATCGATCAGCTTCTGAAATGAGTCATCGCCCTCTCTGATGTAATCTTCAACAGATTTGTTTTCATGTTCTAAATCGTCACCTCTTGTAAAAAGGATGATGGTGAACTGTTCTGAATTCTTCCCAAAACCTTCCCTGAGGAGTTTGAGTGTCTCCTTCTCCTCGGGGGTGAATCTGCCGATCTGCACCACCACCAGGAAGACGTGGGGTCCTGGAGACAGAAGACTGATGCACTTCAGCATTTCCTCGTTGACCTGGTCATGTAACAGAGTCGAGTCAAACAGACCGGGAGTGTCGACCACAGCAACAGCACGACCGTCCACTTCACCCACTTCTTTCTGACAGCGTTTGGTGACTGAAGTTTGCTTTGATTCAGCTTTAAATGCTTTACTTCCTAAAATGGTGTTTCCTGAGGAGCTTTTTCCACAGCCGGTCTTCCCAATCAGAACAATCCTGAGAGAGTCTGAGATCTGCTGCTCTTCATCATCTGCAACGTCATAAAAAAGTACACGTTAGCTTGAAATGTCAGCAGTTTCTATCTCATGGTTCCAGGTGTTTCTGAGCAGTGAGAGATGAGAGTTTACCGTGAGCGTTACTTACACATCTGTGCTTCTTTCAGCTTCTTTACTTCAGCTCTCAGTGCAGTGTTGTCTCTCTCTTCTTGTACGACTCTTTCTCTTTGGACCTTCATAAATGTGTCTGCTGAGTAACTGCAGAAGTGTTTGAGTTGGTTTATCTTTTCAACAGCACCCAGCAGCTCTGGGACCTGCTGATTACTCTTAACGTTGAAGATGAGAGATCTCCCTCCACAGCTCTGACGGAGCTCTTGGATGTCTTCGCTCTTTTCCACAAAGTTAACAAAATCTGGATGGGTGGGATCTGAGTCAACGGTGAACAGAATCATGGTGAAGTCATTGACTCGAGAGCTGAAGGTGTTCTGGACGGTCTGCAGTTCCCTCTTGTCGTCATCGGTGAGTGGACCCACAGGTAGGACCAGGACGAAGGCGTGGACGCCCTCAGGTTCACAGAGGGAGACACACTTGAATGATTCCTCCATCACTTCCTCTGGAGGTTTTCCACCCAAGGCAGGCAGCTCCACCAGGGAAACCAGACGTCCAAACACCTCTCCTTGATTCTGGAAGCACACTGGTGAGTTAGAGACTGAACGAAGGTCTCTCCGACCTGAAATGGCCTTGGCTGCTGATGTTTTCCCTGCTCCTTGTCTCCCACACAGAACCAGGTTTAAAACGGTGAGAAAGGTTCCTTCAGTACAGGAGACAAAAATAGAGCAACATTTTATCATCTCTTTATCATCCAAAGCTCCAGCAAGCAGCGGCAAGGATCGCAACCCACAAAATTTAAACGAACAAACGGCTGCAGACGAGAGATTAAATAGTCCGCTCAGCAGCTCAGCTGTGGCTTGTTATAAAACTAATGATTTAACTGAAAACACATTAAAGCATGAATAACTGAGTTAATATTTATGTTTTTTGGTAAGTGACCGTGACCGGTATAAGCGGGATAATGCCATTCAAGGTGTACATTATCATAAACATATATACTTCGCGGAGGCAAACCGCCCCCGCGTCATCCATATATTTATGATAATGTACACCTCGTCAGGCATTATCCCTTAAATATACACACACAGAGTTTATCTAGACTTTTGTTTGAATCTTAAGTTAGAGTTTAATTATCTTCTAGAATCGATGGGCATTTCAATAAAAGTAAACAAACCCACGCACTGTTTGTTTCAACATACTGATATCTGAATTATACCAGGGAGTTAAGCTCCTATGGTTGGAAACCCTTCTTCTCAAAGGAGCAACTGCATCTAAAGCTGAGTGCAGCAGATCTGCGGTTACTAACCAGGATAACAAAGATTTCCCCTATGTATATTCTCTCTCTCTCTTTATGTATATATTAAGTATATATAAATAAAGTATATATACTTGCACCAACACAACAGAAAATATTTGACTATTCAGGTCCAGCCACATAACAAACTGCCTTTGTGACTAAATATCAGAGGTGATTTTGGGAGGCATCTTCATAAAAAGAAAAGAAAAGAACAACACAAACTTTTATATGTATGACAAATGTTGTAAAGATATTTTGAAACATACCAGCTTCTCGAACAGCATCCAAGTTGATCCCGACTCCCTTGTCTTCTTTCAGGTTTTCAGAGGAGCTGGGCATCTCAGGCTTTGCATCTACAAATATCTCGCGGGTCACATGATCTCCATCACATTTTTCCATAATTGTGTCCATGACTGTAAACAGCTCTGAACGTTGAAGCTTCTTATGAAACATCAACCTGTGTTTACATTTACTCATCAGTTGTCCATACTGTGGATGATTCTGAAGTTTGTCTATGCCACCAGATCTGTCTGGTATTAAGAGCAGCATATGGTTGTAAACCTGGTCACCATAAAACTGCAGGGCTGATAGGAGCCTCTTCTGTTGCTGCTCAGTGAAGCTTTCAGGCTGGAGAACCAGCAAGAACATGTGAGGTCCAGGATCAGAGAGTCTCGCAAAGTCTTCTACAAACTCACCAACTTTGCTTTCAGGAATGTCAGGATGTAAAACATTTGGTGTGTTGATTACAACCATTTTTTTGTCTCCAATAAATTCGCTGTGTGATACACAGCGCTCTGGTTCTTCTTGGGGGTTGAAACTGGTCTTCTTGTATATGAGGTTCCCCACAGAACTCTGTTCAGACCAGCTGTTCCCCAGCAGAACAACCCTCATCTCAGTCACTGGAGGATGAAAAATACGTTTTTATTTACCTACGCAAATTCAACATATTGTGACGTACATGAAGAAAAGAAATTCATAAATATTTAACTTACTTAGAGGTGGCAGAAATCCAAGACTATTTCTGCGCTTAGTGGATGTTCCGTGTTCTGTAAGAATAGGGACAAAGAAAACAGTAAAGGAATGTTAAAGTTTGGAAACTTAACCTTGATATCATGTTTGTTGTATTTTTCAAAATCAAGTAGAGAAATCAAATTATTTATCACCACAGCTAAGTAGTTTCATTTTTGACTGCAGAAATTAATAAAAATAGCAATTTTTCAGCAATTCACACAATTATGGTCAAATAAATTGGTAACCTTCAATTAAACAAAGAAAAACGCACATAAACACACTGACAAAACAACTTGAAACTGATCTTTTGGTTACAACACTTGAAATGAAAATGTGTGAACAGATTTGATCAAAAGAAAGATGAATTAGTATTAATAACCTAAATAGGGTAACCAATCTACCGAGTAAAACTAACTGACACACTATGCAAAACAAGCATCCATTTATGTTTTAATTATTATTTTTTCTATAATAGGTTGTTTTTGTGTTTGAGTGTGATTTGGGATGTGTCTTAGGTGCATTAAAGAGAGCGGCGCATGCAGGGTGGACAAGCCACACATGCGCCAATCCACTGTAACTGAAATGTATATATAGATCTTTTTCCTTTCATTTTTCCTGTTTCCCCTTCTCCTCCCTGCCTCCTCTTCCAATGTTACCTTCTTGGTTTATATTAGTGTTGTGAATGAGTACATTAAAAAGAATGTGAGGCATGCAGTGGTTACCGTCCCAACATGCCCCAGCCCTCCGTATTTACAGTGGGGCAAAAAAGTATTTAGTCAGACACCAGTTGTGCAAGTTCTCCCACTTAAAAAGATAAGGGAGGCCTGTCATTTTCATCATAGGTATATCTCAACTATGAGAGACAAAATGAAAAAAAAAATCCAGAATATCACTTTGTCTGATTTTTAAAGAATTTATTTGCAAATTATAGTGGAAAATAAGTATTTGGTCAATAAAAAAGTTAATCTCAATACTTTTTATAGACCCTTTGTTGGCAATGACAGAGGTCAAATGTTTTCTGTAAGTCTTCACAAGGTTTTCTACACTGTTGCTGGTATTTAGGTCCATTCCTCCATGATCTCCTCTAGAGCAGTGATGTTTTGGGGCTGTCGCTGGACAACACGGACTTTCAACTCCCTCCAAAGATTTTTTATGGGGTTGAGATCTGGCTAGGCCACTCAAGGACCTTGAAATGTTTCTTATGAAGCCACTCCTTCATTGCCTGGGCAATGTGTTTGTTGTTGTGCCACGAGCCCCTCAGCCAGCAGCCAGCACAGCTGTGGCGGATTCCAATCAGCCCAGCTGCTCCACCATAATGATCAAGGGCTGCCTTCATAAGCTGCTGAGAGACAACGCTCAGCGCTTAGACGTTGACTACTGTGGCAAGTACCTGCAGCAGAAAGTTTAGGCTCTGGTGTTTGTGAGATTTAGTAGATCTGCTATTTTTGGTCCTAACTGTTCTTTCCTTGTGTTCCAGGCTCCCTCCAGTCAATCCAGTGTCTCCCCGCTCCACCGTTTCGTCCACCTCCCCCGGATTGAGTTACTCATTAAATCCTTTGTTTGCAACTTCAGTCTCAGTGTCTTTGCTTTTGGGGTCCCTGGCACATTTGGCTATTTCTATTCTCGAGTGAGCCTAACATTTGGATCATTGTCCTGCTGAAAGACCCAGCCACGTTTCATCTTCACTGTCCTGCTGATGGAAGGAGGTTTTCACTCAAAATCCCACCATACATGGCGCCATTCATTCTTTCCCTTACACAAATCAGTCGTCCTGGTCCCTTTGCAGAAAAACATCCCTAAAGCATGATGTTTCTGAACTCTGTGAATTACTTTGTATTGTATAAGTTTTAAATTTGCATTGAAGGTGGACATGAATATGTTTCTACAAATTCAGGGCCAGAAGTCTTTAAATCTTGTTGTTAGAGCCATTTGTCATATAAACATAGTGATTAATAATTGAGTAATAAATAATACAATTTCATTTAAGTGTATTTTGATTAATACGCAGTTTAAGATCAGTTTGCAAGCTGCTTACTTAATATTAATAGACTGCAGCTTTCTCATTGGTTACATATACAGTATATCACGTGATGTACGTGTATTGTTGTTTTTTGTAAAGCTATGGAACAGAGAGAGTACACTGACCTTGCTTGCAAGAGGATATTGTCATATAATCGCACGGTTTTTGTTTTTGTAACTGAAAGGTTTTTTAGTAAACCTTTGAAAGAAAAACACGGACGGTGACGTTTCATTTGTAGTACGCATCAGCTACTGTACATGTTCGGGAACTATAGCTTAGTGTGCTTTTACCAGAAATTAGACGGAGCCACACTTACACTTGTTTTTCATTTAGTTGATAGGATAGATATTATTGGGTTGTTCATAGCAATTCATTTGTAAATGTTGGATACGTTTTTACGGTGTCTAGAAATTTGTGTTAATTCTGAAATTAGCAGCGGAAGTTTTGCTGTTTATTTTTACCTGAATAGATGACTTAAACTGAAGATATTCTAGAAACGGATTTCCTCCAATGCCATACTGTGTACCAGGTGAGAGAAAGGAACCAGAGTGTTATTTTATCTTTAAGATGTGTGATGCCCTTAGTGATCCATAATAACAGTTTCAATGGTTTCCTGTTAATCAGGAAGTCCGGATTGTTCCAGATAAGGGTTTGGTAGTTAGGTGAAACTATGGCGTTGGCTATTGTCTGTTTTTGTAACTTAGGTATGAGGTGCAACCCTTTAAACAAATCATCGTCTTTGTTATAAATGTGACTTTTCTCACCTGGGACAGCAGCAGCTGCCATGCTGATGTTCATCTTTAAACACCACAAGAAGCTCAGCTGGAGACCAGCAGCAGGGAACCAAAATCTGTCTCGGTGTTGCTACGACCCTCCTTCACATTCTTGTGTTTGCAGACGTACGTGGACGGAGACAGGAGCTGGAACAAAACAACAAAAAGACAGTTGTGATGCCGACACCGAACCTCATGAAGCTTCAGCAGAAACGTAGCTCTAACTTAAGCACATCTATTTACTTTCACATTAACGATTTATCCCGTCACCCTGAAAGGAATGATCAGGGACAGATCCTACATGGACGGATTTATCCTGAAAGTGTCAGAAACAAACTAACGAAACTGTTCTGGACAAAGATGATAGAGCGCTACAACCGTTTTCTTCCATCACTTCAGTCCAGTGATGAGCGGAACTGGCAGAGAGAGACAGGTGGACACGTGTCCTGGTCCTCATGTCCAACTGGAGACAGGTGTTCTGGTCCTCATGTCCACCTGTCTACAGGTGTTCTGGTCCTCATGTCCACCTGTAGACAGGTGTCCTCATGTCCACCTGTAGACAGGTGTCCTGGTCCTCATGTCCACCTGTAGACAGGTGTTCTGGTCCTCATGTCCACCTGTCTACAGGTGTTCTGGTCCTCATGTCCACCTGTAGACAGGTGTTCTGGTTCTCATGTCCACCTGTAGACAGGTGTTCTGGTCCTCATGTCCACCTGTCTACAGGTGTTCTGGTCCTCATGTCCACCTGTAGACATGTCCACCTGTAGACAGGTGTCCTCATGTCCACCTGTAGACAGGTGTCCTGGTCCTCATGTCCACCTGTAGACAGGTGTTCTGGTCCTCATGTCCACCTGTAGACAGGTGTCCTCATGTCCACCTGTAGACAGGTGTTCTGGTCCTCATGTTCACCTGTAGACAGGTGTCCTGGTCCTCATGTCCACCTGTAGACATGTCCACCTGTAGACAGGTGTCCTGGTCCTCATGGACACGTGTATAATGTCATTATAATTCAATCGCCAGGTCTTTAATTCAGGTGATTCCTAATAATATGTTTTTTAAAATTAAGTTGCACTTTACATATAAACATATAAATACTTCTAATATGAAAAAAATAGTTAATAGAAATGAGAAAAAAATCGTAATCTGCTCTTTAAAAATATAATTTTTGGATAAATAACAAATGAATGACTGTATTTGTCCAAGATTGTAAGCTGTTTGTTTGTGTCACTAAAACAGTGGGAATCAGAAGCCTCTAGGCCTCAGTCTTGTAGTTCTGCTTTAATATAACTGTTTTGCAGCATCCGGTGGTTCTGGTTTAAACTGTGCACGTTCACGGAAAAATGTTCATGACAAAATACATTGCATCTGCAGCAGTGCGCGCTCCCGCTCCGCTACCGTGTCAATCATTTCAATTTTCCGTCAAAAAACACCAATAAATGAAAAGAAAAGCTCCCAGAGAGCTGTAAGTTTTATTTATTTTTTTATTAACTGTGAATCCGACTCCTCCAGGATTCATAAACTTCACTTACACGCGGCACAGACGCTGTGTGAGAGGAAGGAGGGGTGGCGGGGTGTCAGTCAAACCTCCACTTTCTTCCAAATAGCCTAATCTCTTTCATAATATTATTGACAAATCCCTGCACGTTTTCTGAATGGTGTGAAATCGCTAATAATAATGCGATTTCACACCATTCATAATAATCATGGGAAATCTAGCATTATTGATTATTGAGAACCAAATAATTGATCCTCCCTTAAAGACAGATCAATACAGTGTATATTATTTAAGTTCTAATAACTTATACTGTCTTGTGCAGAGTTGTGTTTTGGAAATGTTGGAGTTCTCGCCTGGGGAGTAGAGAACCACCAGTTTATAGTTTATAAGTTTATAGTTCCAGCTGTTGGAGGCAAGATGAACATATAAATACTTTTAATTTGACGCAATTAGTTTATAGAAATTAGAAAAAAATCATGATCTTCTCATTAAAAATATAATTTTGGGATAAATAACAAATGAATGACTGTATTTGTCCAATATTGTAAGCTGTTTGTTTGTTTGTTTGTGTCATTAAAACAGTGGGAATCAGAAGCCTCTAGGCCTCAGTCTTGTAGTTCTGCTCTCATATCAGTTTTGTAGCACTCGGTGGTTCTGGTTTTACCTGTGCGCATTCACGGGAAAATGTTCATGACATAAACACCACATCTGCAGCAGTGCGTGCTCCCGCTACGCTACCGTGTCAATCATTTCAATTTTCCATCAAAAAACACCAATAAATGAAAAGAAAAGCTCCCAGAGAGCTGTAAGTTTTATTATTTTTTTTATTAACTGTGAATCAGACTCCTCCAGAAGTTTTATTATTTTCCATACAAAGTTATGTGGGTGTGTAGATTGACCACCATGCACGAAATAAATAAATAAAAAATAAAAAATAAAAAAAAAAACAGAAATGAGTCGAAATTTAAAAAAATATTCAGAAATAATGTTATTGTATAAACTTGAGAGATTCCACAATAAAACACCTCCTACGTCGACCTTCCACTATTCATCGGCGTTATCGTGTTTTATTTACTAGTTTATTTTAAGTCCTGGTGTTTCCATAAACACAGAAGAAGCTTCTACAACGCAATCAAGAAGTTTAAAAACACCACAACGTTTCAATGTTTCAGCATAAGAAGATATTAAATAAGTCGTATTAAATACCAACAGTTTATCTTCATTAGTATTTAATCTTATCTCAGAATTTACTCACCCTGATTTCCCTCCGTCGTCTCGCAACTCTTGAAATCGAAAGAAACTGAACACAACCAGTTCTACCTTGTGGTCGTTGAGAGAAACTGTTTATCCAGAAAAACCAGTTCCTCACACCCACTCAGATCACAAGCAGCAAAATGTAAATGGTTGAAAACCAGAAACGATACAAACGCATCTTAATGCAAAAACTGAGACTAAAGACATTTATCTGATTTGTGACTTGATAAAAATGGGAATTATTTTATAAAACCAAATGCAAGTTTATCCATACACAATCCCTCTCTCTCTCTCTCTCTCTCTCTCTCTCTCTCTCTCTCTCTCTCTCTCTCTCTCTCTCACAGGCTGGTGCGCCAGCTATCTGACTTTTCTAAGTTAGAGAGTCAGGCCAATCAGAGGCCACTCAAGCCAGTAGCATTTAGAGGAAAGGCGGCGCCAAGAGGGAGAGAGAGATAAAAATAGGCGCTGGAGGATGACGCGGCCAAATGTCAAAAGTTAATTGATTTATTCAGGCTACACAGTGAAAATAGGTAGCCTATACGCCCTGGCCTTGAAATAAGAATTGTGATTTAAAAATGACTGATTTAATGATTTACTGATTTATTATAATTATTATTTACTGATTTTGAAATTATTTATTTGTGCAACAAATGGGATGTAATCATTCCATTATGTATATGAATACAAGGCCAAATCAAGTGAGACATCGGCTACACTATCTTCCTGTATGAACTATAGTGTATGAACATGAACACTGTAAGCATATGTTTGCTATTCAAAGGTAGTGATGGGGATGACACCGGTCCTGCTGCTGCTTCTTAGTTCTTCATTTAATAGGGTCAGGGTGAGTAAATTCTGAGATAAGATTAAATACTAAAGAAGATAAACTGTTGGAAAAAAAAAAGCGTCAAAAATGTTGAAGTAACGTTTTTTTTTAATGTTTTAAGTATTTTGCTTTGATGAAAAAAATGCTCAAGAATTTATTTTCCATTTCAATGCACACAATGTAAGAGACATTTTACTCATCTTTTACTCTTTTTTCATTTATGTGCCCAATGTTCTGAAAAATCAAAGACAGAGACTTGTTAACTGTCCAGCTGCTGATGAATTTAACTGCATATTTATTCTAATTTGAAACAAAACAAATTGTTATGATTTTGAAAGTTTTTTCAACATTTACAAGTTATTCTGTCACAATCCTTGGTCCGGACTGGCCTTTATTTACACCATTTAAATACATAATTTGCCATAGGCCTACACAGTGTTGTGTTTCTAATTTCTACACCGTACAGGCGTTTAAAAAACTTAATGCATGTTCAGGGATGCAAGAAGCTGGTGGTGGGAGGAGAACAAGCCATGAAGGTTGGGGTCGTAGTACCAGCAAGAACTTTAATCTACTTTCACCCCTGTGCAGATGTCAAAAAAAAAAGGGGGGGGGGGACAGAATCAAATACGTTTCAGTCCACTTTAAGTTTCATAAACAGTTTTCTATTTCAAAATAGAAAAGAATGTTTGAGGTAACAGATCAACTTCTATGAAAGTTCTGCGTTGTGATCAATTTGGGGAGGGTAATAAATTAGAACCACCATCAAGCCCTGAAATGCAAACACAGCCTTAAGTCACACAAACGTCTGGGTGACATTTGAAATCCAGATTTTCAGTACAGCAAATCAGCCAATTTACAAGTTTTAATTATGTTAGATCTTAAATTATGTTCAAACATCATCTAAATATTGACTCTGGGCATACGATTTAAAATTATCTACACTAACCACAATTTTTTTTAAATCTTATTTTAGAATACAAATGCCAGCATTTCTTTCTGCTTTTGGTTGTGGCAACTCTAGCCAAGATCAAGCTTTAGTATTGACATAACATTGGTCACATTTGCTTGGATTGTAATCCATTCACCAAGGATCAGATTGGACAGTTGATCCATTCATGTTTGCAAACCGCTGTAATTCTAACGTGGTTTCCTTAACCGCGGTAGAATTACAGTTAAACCCTTATCCAACTTGTCCTTCTTCATTACTGTCTCGCTTCACTTTACCGTTCAATCAACTGTTTGACACTTCCTGTCAGAAAAAGGTTAATTTCTCAACTCATTCTACCACTTGTTGATTATGCAGATATTGTTTATCAAAATACTCCAGATATGCATCTTAAGCCTCTGACTGTATTATTTAATTCATTATGTAGATTTGTGTTACGTTGTCCTTTCAGAACACGTCATTGTTTTACGTTTGATTCATTGAACTGGTTTCAACCCAAATCTAGACGGCAATTTCACTGGCTTCACTTCCTTTTTAAATGTGTTTATTTTCACAGTTTTTCCTCCATATTTAAAAGAACTCATGATTCCATATAACTCTCCATACTCACTCAGACATATGAATTTTCATTTTTTCTTTGTTCCTAGAATTTCAAAAGAGGTTGGTAAATGATCATTTTATTTTAAAGCTCCATCAGATTGGAATAATCTTCCCCTCTTTTTGTGTTCTATTACCTCTTTTCATTGTTTTAAGTTGTCATTATACTCTCATCTTAAAACAAATTGCCTATGTTTTTAATTTATTTATGTATTTTTTGTCCTTTTTTTCTATTTTTTTTGTTTTTTACTCTCTGTTATGTTATATTCATTTTATTGTTCCGGTTATTTGTCTATTTTGTAACTAGACTTATGTGGGAGGGGTGTGTTTGTTTTAGGTCATGTATGTCTGTACTGTAATGTGATGGATTGTAATGTTGTATGTTTTCTTGGGACCCCCTTGAAAATGAGATGGCACATCTCAAGGGGCAAGTCCTTTAATACATTCTGAAATAAATTACCACTGTGTTGCTGAAACTACTGAAATTATATGGAAAATGTTGAAAAACTTGGATATCTTGAACTTGCTACCTGAGTACAAGCATCTACTGCCCTGTGGACGCTCCATTACACACATGTATCGGTCCAGAGCACAAATCCACCACCACGAGCCTGCAGGGGGAATTAATGCCACTTTGGTTGACGTTGTGGGACACAGCTACAGCTGAGAATGACCATAATCAGTGCACAATACAGTACATTTAAACACAAGACGGCAGCATACACACTTTATATCAAGAGCAAAAGAAATGTTCACTACAATGGTATTAAGAAAATATATAAGAGCTCAGTGTTTCTTACCATTTGATACAAGTTGACCAACTTCTCAGGTTTCCCCATTAGGGCCCGTGCAATCAGACACTTAGCTGGGGGGAGAAATCTGCTGAATAAAGCAAAACGTTAGTTGGTTTATTTTCCATTTTATTAATAACCATAAAAGAGGAGGGTCAATACCACCAGGGCAGTGTTCCAAGTGGAGTAAATCACATTATCTAGTGTTCATGTGCAGTATCTGAATAAGTGCTGTCCCAATTTAAAACCATCATTGTTCCTTTACCAGAAATAATTGATGGCAAGTTGTCTATTGTCAGGTCATGCAGGTTATTGTCAATATTTGACTTTTTAGACTGAACCTAAAATTTAGCTTTTCATGAATTAAAAAATAGGTGAAGGGAACAGCTACATCTAACTGCCTAGTCTGTTCAATTCAGTCATACTGATGTGAATAAAACACATCGCAACTAAAACAATGACTGAATAAGAATGACTTTTTTTTCAGGGTTTTTATTTTTTATCCCTGGAGAAAGCCGTCTCTCCAAACATTACAAGTGAACACACCACACGACTTGTAAACCAAACATTAACGCTCGAGTCCAGTCAAAGTCCAGACCTCAACTGCAACAGATAGGATTTTAAGAGTTGTGTTTAAAAAAAAAACTAAACAAAAAAAAAAAAAAAAACTACATACCGTAGTAAACTGCAGCAATTTAAGAGTTGGTCAAAATTTCTCTACCATTGTGCGAGTGTGCAGGGATTCAGAAGCCAATTTCCTTTTGTCTCAAGCTTTCACAGCAGATATTCAAATTCTCAGCCAGCAAGTTATTAATGCTTTATTTGCTAAATTTTCAGCCATTTCCAGTCAAATATGTAAGGGATTATGCCCGACGAGGTTAACGAAGCAGGAGGGGGTTTGCCTCAGCGAAGTCCATATATTTATGATAATGTTCACCAGTAAGGACATTATCCCGCAAATACCACGGTCACTTACCAAAACATAAATATTAAATCAGTTATTCCTGCTTTAATGTGTTTTTTTTTTTCGGTTGAAATCATTCGTTTTGTAACAAGCCACAGCTGAGCGGTCTGAAGCCGTTGGAACCTGGTAAGTTAAAAAGTTTTTTAACAAGCCATAACTCAGTTTCCTTGGTAACACCTGAGGGTCTGACTAATACCTGGAACAATCACTACCGTCCCATCAGCTCCTTAATGGACACAGTGTTGATTCTCCAGTAACTAGGACGGACCTGAGAAAAGACTTAGCAACGGGAGATATTCTAGTCCACTCAGCTCTGCTCGGCTATGCTACAGTAACAAACAGGAAATAGATTTGTTTCAAACAATCAAAGTCCACAGATCATTTCCTAAATTTTATTAAATGATTAAATTCACCAAATAAATTAAAGGAAATTACAAAATCACTCATGTCACCGTCCTGCGGTAGCCGGCTCTTCTTCTCTGAATCTCTGTTGCCGTGGTTACCACCTGGCTGTTGATCCAGTAATGATATTAAAGTTATCAGGCAATTTGACCTTTAATAAGCTTTTAACATCCACCTGCCAGCCAATCAGAATCGAGTATTCACACAGACCGTGGTGCAATAACATTTAAACCTCTTGAAACAGCTGATTTGTTATCACTTTTCCACGTGTATGGGAAGGTTGAGCATTACCGAAGTCGGGTCAGGTGCTACTTGGATAACAAACTGGTACGCCGGCATAACACAGTGCTGCAGAACCAGCCTGCTCATTTCTCCGTCGTCTGTTTCCAACTCCGGGGTGAATCCGTCCTCCATCGGCTCGTCCGACATGTTCAGGAACTGCAGGAAGAAACAAGCAAGTCAAATGAGAGTTTCTCTGCTACAACTGATCCATGGAGACTTCTCCATCCGTGCACTCGCACACAGAATACTTTACATGATGCATTGAGTGCACTACATATATCTATCAATAATTCAAGCCTTTAAGGCTTATCAAGTTAATTCCCAAAGGCAGTGTTTAGACAGCCATGGTCAAGCTAAGCTGAAGTTAACCAAGTATCAGAAGAAAGACGTCCCCAAACGTTGCTAAAAAAAATCCTTAGTATTTGACAAACGTGATCTACACCATGATAACTTAAGATAAAAGATGGCTGGTTTGTGATCATAAAATGGCAACAAAGCTGGTGTTTCAATTAGTATAGAAGGTTTTGAAATTACTAGGGTAAGGGAAACTTACGGTGCGTCTGAAATGCCGTACTAAACAGTATATACTAAAAAGTATACTTAAGTTCGGCACACTTTTGAGTAAATATCAGTAGTATACATTTATTCGGACGTACTAGTCACAGCAGCAGTAGCAGCGCTCCGCTCCGCTATTTCCCGTTTATTCTGGCCGCAACAAGATGACATATAATATTTTTATATACGAACATTATAATATTAATATTATTATACTTATGACATATACGTATCACTTAGCAACCAAACGCCGCTGCATTGTGGGAAGTTTCTGCTCAGCTAGTGTCCATCAATCCACACTAAAAAAATTCTCCGGAATGAGTATGGATAGTACATACTATTGAGTACGTACTAATGTTTTGGATGCACTAAAAAATCTTGCATAATCATTTTGCTACTCAGAGTGGAAGTGTGCGATTTCGGACACAGGCAAAGTTTCTAGGTGTCATTCTGGACGAGAATCACATAAACAGCATACAAAGATAAAACTATCAAAAACAACAGCAAAGTAACACAAACAGTAACAAGTAACACAACACAAAGTAAAAGATTCACTGGATAAAAAAGGCCTTTTATATTTTATGATTGTGCCATATCTGACCTATTGCATTGAAGTTTGGGGAAATGCTTTCAAAAAATATACTCAGTCTATTTTCATTTTACAAAAAAAAGCCATAAGAATAATTAGTAAAAAACCAATATAATCATCCTTCAAATCCATTATTCCTTCAGTTAAAACTGTTGACATTTCTTGAATTAGTGGAACCACAGAATTCTGCTAATTATGTTGAAAGCTCATAAGAAAACTTTGCCAATCAATATACAGAAAACAATTAGAAAAAAGAGAAAATAAGTACAACTTAATAGGAACAGAGATCTTTATAAGAACAAAATTCAGGACAAAATTAATGGAACATTGTGTTTCTGTAAAAGGTTTCAGTTTATGGAACAGTCTGGATACAGAATCCAAGGAATGCAAATCAACTGTTACATTTAAAAGAATAATAAAAGCCAGTTTTATGAAGAAATATCATGATAATTGTTAAGTTAGGTGGGTTTTCTTTTTTCCTTTCTCTTTTTAGCACCAGTCGTATTTATTTTCTTTGAATCAAAAAAATAATACGACTATCTGTGTTTGACGACAGCTATTTTGTGTTATTTTATAACTTCGTTGTAGTTTTTTTTTTTTTTTTAATTATGTTTATTGGAAAGTGTTTTTTTTACTATTACATTAATTGAAATTTGATTTATTAGGAAAAGGGGACAGATAAAATAAGCTTAGTCTTCTTTCTATTCCCTTTCATTCAAGGAATGAAAAGGGCCAACATTGGCTGAGAATATTCCTGATCCTGTGACATCTGAAGAATACACTGACAATATTATAGAAAGAAATCCATGTTCAATGTTTCTTACAGCAGTAGAGGAGAGTGAAATTATAGATATTGTTGATAACTGTAGTAATAAAATGTCCACTGACTGTAATGATATAGATATGAAACTAGTAAAGAAGATAATCAGAGGGATTTCTAAACCACTAACATACATTTGCAATTTATCATTTCAAACCGGTAAATTTCCTGATGGCATGAAAATAGCTAAAGTGATACCAATATTTAAAGCTGGGGACAGACACAACTTCACGAATTATAGACCTGTTTCTTTACTTCCTCAAGTCTCCAAAATTTTAGAAAAACTTTTCAACAATAGATTAGATGCATTCATTGAAAAACACTGTCTACTCAGTGACAGTCAATACGGATTTAGAGCAAACAGATCAACTGCTATGGCATTGATGGATTCTATTGAGGAAATAACGAATTCTTTAGATGCATATAATTATGTAGCTGGGGTATTTATAGATCTTAAAAAAGCATTTGATACTATTAATCATGATATATTATTTAATAAATTAGAACGATATGGGATTAGAGGAATAGTGTTAAATTGGGTGCAAAGCTATTTAAGTGATAGGAAATAATTTGTGAAGTTGGGTGAGTCTGTGTCTACATGCTTGAGCATTGCTTGTGGGGTCCCACAGGGGTCAGTACTGGGTCCGAAATTGTTTATTTTGTATATAAATGATATGTGTGATGTATCTAATATCTTCAAAATGGTAGTTTTTGCAGATGACACAAATATATTTTGTTCTGGAAAAAACTTACAGGAGCTATTGGACAAGGTTACATCTGAATTATATAAGTTAAAAAGGTGGTTTGATAAAAATAAATTGTGGTTAAATCTGGCTAAAACTAAACTAATGTTATTTAGTAATTATAAGATAGATAATCAGGTAAAAATACAGTTAGATGGTGTTGAAATTGAGAGAGTTTCAGAAAACAAATTTCTTGGGGTAATAATTGATGATAAAATTAGCTGGAAATCTCATATAAAATATATACATAATAAATTATCTAGAAGTGTCTCAGTTTTAAATAAAGCTAAGCACTTATTAAATTATAACTCACTACGCATGCTATACTGTTCCCTGGTTTTGCCATACTTGAACTACTGTACAGAGGTCTGGGGAAATACTTATAAATCATCACTGAAAGTATTAACTATACTCCAAAAACGAGCTATAAGAATAATACATAATTCTGGATATAGAGATCATACTAATAGATTATTTTCAAATTCATATCTTTTAAAATTTAAAGATATTATTGAATATAAAACTGCCTTGACAATGTATAAAGCAAGACACAATCAACTCCCTAGGAATATTCAGGGGATGTTCTCTGATAGAGATGGGGGGTATAATTTAAGGGGGGAATTAAATCTAAAAACCAGAGTGGCTCGGACAACACTTAAAACCTTCTGTATATCAGTATGCGGAGTCAAGCTATGGAACAGTATTCATGTAGAACTCAAGCAATGCTCAAGTATGAACCAGTTCAAAAAAAGATATAAAGAATGCATTATTATGAGATATAGACAGGAAGAGTTACATTAAAAAATAGCGTGTTAGATAATTGAATTTATATGATGTATGTATGTTGACCAGTATATGATATATGCCAAAGGAAGGCTCTATTTAAATGTATAATATATAAAGTATAATGTATTGCTCCATGGTGTATATTGAGTATTATAATGTATGGAGAATATGAATATGTGTATGTGCATATGTGTATGTATGTATGTATGTATGTATGTATGTATGTATGTATGTATGTATGTATGTATGTATGTATGTATGTATGTATGTATGTATGTATGTATGTATGTATGTATGTATGTATGTATGTATGTGTATATGTATACGGCTTAATTTCGGGTGGCAAATTATATTTTGTGTTGTAAATAACCGGGGCAGGGCTAAATAAGTTTTTTAACTTCTCCCTGCTCCATTTCGAGCATGCAAAAAAAGGAAGAAAAAGAAAAAGAAAAAAAAAGCCAGTGAGGCATGTTTTTGTTTATGATTGTTATGATTTGTATTATACTGTATTTATCATGATTATTATTTAACTATTGTTCTTTGGTTTAAATATATATTTTTTAGCATGTTCGAAATAAAGTTTTTCATTCATTCATTCATTCATTCATTCATTCATTCATTCATTCATTCATTCATTCAAGGAAAGAGATTTGTTGTAATTATATTGAACTGTTTTGTTTTTCTTTTAATGAATGAAATAAAGAATAAACTTAAAGCAAACCATCCCGTTACACGAGGAAAACGGTTAGGGATCTCAGCATGTTGAAGCAGACGGGCTGTTCAGGTCAGACAAGATACAGACACTGGGCACAAACTTCACAGGATTTACAACCAAACATGGACAGAAAAGAATTGAAGGTGTGTTGCCTTGTCAGACAAGTCTTAATTTCTATTTAAATATTTGCATTGTAGGATCAAAATATGGTATGAAAAGCACACACATCCTGTCTTGTGTTCATGCACACTTAAAGCCCCGTAATGCAAAATGATTGTGTATACCAGTGTTTCCCAACCCTGGTCCTCGAGGCAACACTGTCCTGCATGTTTTATATGTTTCCCTGCTTCAGCAAACCCTGATAAAAGTGGCTGTGTCATCAACACAGACTGCGTTTCCAGGATCAATAACCCTTTTAAAACCTGAATATTGGCAATAACCCGAATTTGCACGGCCATGTAAACACCAATAACCCCTTTGAATAACCGGAATTTGCTCATATTCCGGTTTTTAAAAACCCAAATATGACCCCTGGGTTACTCCTTTTAAAACCCGAATATTGGGTCATGTAAACGCCAAACGGAATATCCCCATCAAACGGAACAGGAATTTGTTTTCTGCGCATATTCTTTTCACAAGGAATCCTGGTCTTTTGAGTCCAGGAAGTTCTTATAAACAGGGAGAAACACAAGACCAGGAGGAGACTAATCACTTCATAAATGTAATGAAGGATATGAACATTTCTGCATTTGTAGACGTTAGAAAGTACCGGAATAGCCAGATTTAAAAGAAGGTGAGTGAAAAGTTGCGCGAAGCAGCATTTGTTTTGAATTTGGATACAGGAAGAAGAAGCAGAAATGACGGGAATTGCGTCATGATGTTCTCCGTGCGTCGCTGGTTTGATCCAGATAGTACAAAAGTTTCAGTAACCGGAATATTAGCAATAACCCGAATTTTGACTGCATGTAAACGTAGTCAGTGTTGCCTCGAGGACTAGGGTTGGGAAATACTGGTACTGTGCGCACACACACGATAACCTACCCATCTCTATGAACACTGTCCTCGTCCTCTGGAACGGTATTACATACTAAGCATCCTTCACATTACCAAGCTCAAATCATCCCAAGGCGGTTTCACCAACATGACGTTTCACATCTCATCTCTTCCCAGAAGAAAACTTCTGGGACAAGGTGTAACGGGAGTTTTGCTTCACAAATGAGCAGCCAGCGGATCTGCAGTAACGGTACGATGCCATCATGTCCATATGGACCTGTGTTGCTCAATTCCTGTCTGAGGACCGCTGGCAATTTTTATCAAGATCTGATGAATTATTCCAGAAGTTGGTTGAATTTATGCCATAAAGCATTAATAATTTCTTCAAAAAAAAAAAGAATACTCACATCATCTAGTCGCCACAGGTCATTGCTCAAGCCTTCCGTCTGGCTATAAGTGATTGCATTCTGTAGAAAGTCAGTCTCAGAGCCGTTGTTCTAGAAAATTAACAAAACATTATTTCAATTAAGTGTCGGTACTATTCAGTGCAAGGGAAGACTTGATTAGTGTCTCTGAATGGAGTATTCACATTGGCCGGGTTTCCCAGATCCAACCTCTCTTAAGGATTTAAGAGAGGTTCAAAGAAGGTTTCAACTAAGAGAGAACCCTAAGATACGGTTGTTTCCCAGATGACTTCTTAAAACCGTTCTTTAGTTTTGCTCTTTCAGAAGCTCTTTGGAGGAGCTGTCCGGTTCTGAAACCAAATCAATTGATGCCAGGCAAATCGATCACCGATCACTATCTGCGCATTTTCACACGCAGCACTGCTACCTAACGCACTAATTCCCTGCTGCCTGCGCGTTATGTGTGTTATAATGAAAAACTAAGATGATAAATATACTTCAATGACCCTTTTTCATGGTGAAAACAAGACGGCAAATAAATAAGAAGTAGTCTTGGTAAGAGAATAATGAGGAAATTTATAGTTTTGTTATTAAATGTGAAAGATGGACGAATTAGGACAAATTATCTTAACGAACAGCATATAGGACCACATTGTATTCTCGTGACTAGTAAAACAGAATCCTTCATCTCAAAAAAATATTCTGAAGTTTATTTAGCTGCCTTTTTCACTATTAAGAATATTGCATTCATCAACGTTGAATTTGCGGATGTTTGGAGACACACGGCGGGTGTGTGGAGACGCGCAGCTGGTGACTCACCTGCCAACACGGAGCTCACGCCAGATGAAGAGAAGGTGATGGCCATAATTGGCAAGACGGCATCTGAGGGCATTGAGGGCGGGGTAGATGTCCTGGGGAACGAGGGGCTGTCGGAACCGGTGGATGAGCCATCTGGGAGCGGGGTCAGACCAGCACCACCAACCTCTCCGCCCCCGGCTCCAAGTGAGTCCGAGGAATACGTCGCCCTACACGCACTCCCGCCTGTCCCCGAGCTCCAACCTGCACCAGCAAGAACCGGCGTCCGCATGCGGGGTGGCCGCACACAGCGGCCTGCTTTCAGCACCTGCACCTGCAGCGAGACGCTGGTGGACCTGGAGAGGGAGAAGCTCGGAGTGCTGCGGCGTATGGAAGAGGGCGACGAATCATAATATTGATTCATTTCCTGACATGTGTTTATATTCATGGTTGAATTAAACTTGGTTCTCTTTTCATTCTTGTGTTGTGTGATTCATAGGGGTTTCAAAATTACACAGAGGGTCCCTGTGAATTGACCATTTTATTGATTTACTCCAAGAGTACTCATGTATAAGTGTGTGCGTAATGTACGCTTTACGCATGACACACGCGCCTCTTCCAGCCAAAACCACATGTAAACTCCCGAACACTTTCAAGAATACTTTGCTTTAATGTTCAATGCTACACCTTCAAAGCACTGAAAAAGCACTGAAACATTGCAGCAATAAAGTATTCTTGAAAGTTTGTGGCAGAGTTTAGTAGTTTTTAGACAGTTATGGGTGGTGTGGTGATAGTGCGTTTATTGCTGGTTTTTTTTTTCTTAATGTTTGGGGATTAGGGGAGTTGGTTGGTGCTCAGGTGACTGCTTGGTGACTGGTGAAAGGGAAGTGAAATCAGAAAAACAGGTCGATGAGCTCCTGTCTTCTCTGGACACCGGCTTGGTGGAGTGCTGCTCGGGCATCGTTCAGAGGTCCAGGGACCGGAGGTCCGGGGAGGTCCAGGACCGGAGGTCCGGGGACCGGAGGTCCAGGGAGGTCCAGGGACTGGAGGTGGGGCATCGTCATCTTCAGAATCCGCGTCCTCATCCAAGGGAGGCGGCTCATCTGCTCCGGCGCGCACAGTCATATTGTGGAGCATGGCGGTGACTACGATGACACCACAACTCTTGGCAGGTGACAGGCGCAGCCCCCCCGATGAACGATGGATACAACGGAGCCGTGACTTCGCGACGGCGTACGGCGACGTGGTTGATTTGCGGCGAGAATATGCTATATAGCAGCCATGGTATCTCACACATGTGATTTTGCAACGCCTTTTTAATGGAGCAGTGGATGAAGTCTCCCGTAATGAGGTTCCAGACTAGTCTTTGTATAAACTACTTAATTTTTAGTATGTACAAAAATTCATTTGCAAGTAAAGTCAACTTAATTTTGATAAATAAAGTAAACTTAACACAATTAGGTTGACTGTACTTGCAAAATGTATAATTTACATACAAAAAATTAAGTAGTTTATACAAAGACTAGTCTTTCTTGATCTACATAATGATCTCATGCAAAAAGTTGACTTATTTTTTGTTTAAGTATATCAAGAACAATATTTGTATCAGTGTACACTGGCTTCCAGAGATTAACATCTTCCTGCTGGTCTACAAAGACCTGAATGGTCCTAGACCAGAATCCATGATGGATCTGTTAGTTCCTATGAAGCTCCCAGACCCCTGAGGTTCATCTGGATCTGTTAGTTCCTATGAAGCTCCCAGACCCCTGAGGTTCATCTGGATCTGGTTTGTTGTGGTTTCAGAACCAGAACCAAGCAAGGTGAGGCAGCGTTCAGTTATTCTGCTCCTCACCGGTGGAACAAACTCATTAATAATAAATCTTTATTGTCCACCGGGGTGGAAATTCATCTTTGGCTCACCAAGACACACACAGACAGGACAGGACATGACGCCCCCGACCCCCCAGTCTGGCCTTCGGCAGGAGGGTCCCCCCTTATGATCCTGGTCCTGGTCCAGGTTTCTTCCCTCCTAAAGGGGAGTTTTTCTTGCCACTGTTTGGCTTAAGGTTTTTCTCCCACTATGGGAGTTTTTACCTGCCATTGTTTATGTAATAATTGCTCGGGGGTTTATGTTTTGGGTCTCTGGAAAGCGTCTGGAGACAACGTCTGTTGTATTAGACGCTATATAAATAAAATTGAATTGACATTGTGTGGTAAAATACAGCTGGAGGATCACATCGTAGAAAAGATAAAACTGCACTAAGAAGAAATATACCAACATTAAAAGACCCGTTTCATAGTCACCATCATCATCATAGTCAAACTTCCTGCAGACCTGAGGTCTGCTCAAACTGTCAGCTCCTTCAAATCAGGCCTAAAAACATTACTGTTAATTAAATACTTACCTGCTGGACTCTGACCTTACTTTTTAACAACTTGTGCTTTTTATTATTTTACCTCTTTTCTTATCATTTAATTTCATTTGTTATTTACTGTTTAATTGTGTCTTGCTGCTTTTAATGTTGATGTAAAACACTTGAATTACCTTCATCATGAACTTATGTGTGTTAAAAATATATATCATGAACTTATGTAACACAGTTTTAATCATGTTAACAGTTACAAGCTATGAACTGTTCTTAGGCCTCTACACTTGTGTTGAATTGTGTTATATAAATAAACTTGCCGATCAAAAAGTATTTGTATTTTATTTTTAAAGGAAAAGAACCAGGGACAGTACATATTAATAATAACATTTCCATGTAAATATGATAGATTAAAGCCAGTGGCTAATTTGCATCTTTAGTCCCTGGGGCAGGTTGATGTAAAAGACACACATACAATCCAAGAAATGATGACTGTAGGAAAGCCCTAGAGTTCAGCTTATAGTTTCAGTTAGTTCACTGTTTGTGTGCTGTTACCGCCCCTTTAAGAGGTGTGGAATGTTCCGGAGTGGGAAGTCTGATCACTCTGTCTGCTGAGAAGCTGTGTAGAGCTGTGGGGATTTCTCCTGTTTGGAGAAGTGTGTGTACCTGACTAAAGTGAGTATTTATGTTTAAACTGCTCTCTTTATGTATTAAAGCTTACATAGAGGTTGATCTCTATCTGCAGGAGTTTCAGTAACAGTAAATTAGTTACAGTGAATGAGCTACATTAGCTGCTTTAGCCTGCATGTGCTGGCTGAGTTAGACATGTGCTCCTCGTTTACAATGTTCACACAATTGATATTTCTCCTTTGTTAACAATCTGGTTTGTGATGTAAAGGAGTTATTTACCTAATTTGAATGCACTTTACTTATATGCCCACATGTAACATTTTATGTTTCATGTCAGTGTGTTTTCATTTAGTAATTAATATGTTTTATTGTTATACTGTGTTTCACAGAACCACACGTTCTTCAATTAAAGCCACATAAACCCGACGATCTGTCTCGTGATTTCCTAACCGAAGTCACACATCCATAGTGTTCGCCTGCTCTGTTCAGCGCAACTGTTGAGGCCCTAGACCTCTATTACATGGTCCTTTGAGCCGGATAGAGCTCATCCACGACACTATGGATTCAAAAGACCAGGACATAACAGGGACCTCCACTCGCCCCCACAGAGAGCGACAGCTACCGCATCACCTGGATGACTTTGTGGTGGGCTACGGACCTCAACAACCAGATGAACCTCCAAAAGATCTAGCGCACGCATTCCAGAAGCCACGCTAGCGAGACGAGGTCCACATCTGTGAGGAGTGAGCACACACATCGGTCACAAGCATCCAGAAGCAAGGCTAGCGAGACGAGGTCCACAGCTGTGAGGATTGAGCACCCACATCGGTCACGCCAGGCTAGCGAGGCTAGAGCCCCATCTGAGAGGAGTGGGCCCTCACACCACTCGATCACCCGGTCTGCCCTCAATGCTGGTCTTGGCTCCCTCCTTGGCTCTGTCCGCTCATCCGCGAGTACAAATCCCCGTCATGCTCTGAACCCAGTCCAGGAAGCTATCCTGCAGGAGAACATTCATCGCCTGGAGCTCGAGGAGCTACAGTGCCAGGTTCTAGAAGACAACAATGCGGATCTAGAGTGTCGGTAGCTCAATACTCAGGCTCGGGAAGCACAACGCCTACAGCAGGAGGCACATGATGCACGGGAAGCTATTGCCAAACGACTTGACAGGCAGAGAAGCCTTAAGAAGAAAGAGAAAGAATTTCAGGTAGCCAAGCTATTGACCTCACTCCTTCGAGAACCAGAGAGGGAGGGAACATGTAGTGGTGCAGCATCACCTAGGAGCTTCTACTCTCTACCAGCAGTGACTGCGCCACCTCCTAATGCCCCTGCTGGCTCGTCCTTCCGTCACAGCAACCCTGATTTCCACTCTTTACCTCCTTCCAGGCCTCCTGCCGCATCTGAGCGGCCCTGTCCTCCACCTATCTTGCAGCGCCCTGCAGTAGCTCCCGAAACCGAGCCTCCTCCTGAAGGAAGATCAACCCAGTTGCCTCTTCTAGAGTGTCCTACTGCACCACAGTACCCGCCACCCAAACCAGCACAGGTGAGGGGTCTTTCTGCTGCACCACCTGCATTTTCGTATCCCGCTCCTACCATACCTGTTCACACCGAGCCCCGGGTGATGTCATACCAAGCTTCTACAACTACAGCTGGTATCCAGACCCAGCAATGTTATGCCGCAGGACCCACAGCAGCACAGACTCCTGTCCATAGAGTGACCACCTATCCCGCAGCTCAAAACTACCAGTATACAAGTTCAGCTGCACTCCATACAGCTCCTATACTGCCTACAATCACTCCACTGCATCCAGGCTCAGAGATGCTGATCCCCTCGCCATATGGGGTTCCCCAGCCGATACTACCAGTCTTTGAGCGTGATCGCGAAAGTGACTTTGCTCTTCTAAAGATGGCCTTAGATAACATGATGGGCAGCCACGGGCACCTGACTGAACAGTATAAATACCAAGTGCTCCTCAGCCACTTGAAACTTCCCAGTGCCCTACAACTGGCTAGAGCCTACATGTATGATGGCCGACCTTACACCACTGCATTGCAAGCCTTGCAAGACAAGTACGGTCAACCCCGGCAGCTCGTACAGTCGGAGCTTGGTGCCATCCTCAACTCGCCAGCTATCAAGTTTGGAGACTCTGAGGCCTTTGACTCATTCGCCCTGTCCATCCAGTCTCTTGTGGGCATGCTCGGGACACTTGAAGGCCCAAATGGGTACGAGTTGAGATGTGGCTCACATGTGGATCGACTTCTAAGCAAAATGCCCCCGTCCTTCAGGGTCAGTTTCATCGAATACTGTCTGAGCCGTGGCATCCTCCGTACTGGGTCAGATATGACCTACACCCTTGCCGACCTGGCAACCTGGCTTCAGATGAAGTCACAAGCCAAACGCCTCTCAAGCCGAGCTGCAGTGCTATATCAGTGTGATGCACTCAAGCCAGTCAAGAAGGATCGTGTCACTTACCACAAGGAGAAGACCACAACCATTCTTCTCAATGCTGGAGAAGTCGCCAACCCTTCAGAACCTGCTCGCTTTAAGGCTGCCTTGAAGTTTAAGCCACATTGCCCTCATTGTGACAATAAGGAGCACTTCTTGAATAATTGCGACAACTTCAAGAAGCTGTCCACCAGCCAAGTGGTGAAATGGATCAGAGAGGGTAAACGGTGCTGGAAGTGTGGGCGCAACCATGCTCCAGAGGACTGTACTCTGAAACGCCCCTGCAAGACATGCAAAGAACAGCACCTCACCATTCTGCATGACTCTGTCCAGCAAACTCGAACCATAATCAACATGGTGACTACTCCACCCGTTAAGGTCTACCTTGACCGGCCCAACCGACCACAACAGGTGATGTTAAAGGTTGTTAAGGTCATCCTAAGGAATGGCGATCAACATTGGAGACCTACGCTGTCTTGGATGACGGCTCTGAACGGAGTATTGTTCTTCCACAAGCCGTTCAGCACCTGAACCTTTCCAGGCAGCCAGAGACACTCCATCTACAGACAGTCCAACAACATGTCGAACAGCTCCAGGGCAGCTCCATCTCCTTTGACCTTTCTCCAATGTGTATGCCCTCCTTGAAGTTCCGTATCCACCAGGCCTTCTCTGCCGAAGGCCTGAGCCTCGCTGAACACTCCTACCCAGTGGCTGCACTACAGAAACGGTACAAACACCTCCGTGGCCTGCCCTTGCGACCAGTCGACCATGCCCAGCCACTGCTTCTGATAGGTTCAGATATGCCACACCTCTTGGTCCCTGTACAGCCAATACGTGCAGGCCCATCAGGTGGTCCCATCGGTGTCTGTACACGACTAGGTTGGTCACTCCAGGGTCCTACCAGCTTAGCCCAGTCTACTCCTTCTTCACAGTGCCTCCGCATCTCCACTGTCTCCCCGGCCACCGAGCTCTTCAGGAATGTTGAGCGCCTCTGGCAGGTCGACACTCTTCCTTACACAGGCGAGAAGGCAGCCACCCGCTCCAAGCAGGACCAGCAAGCCATGACTCTGCTCCAATCATCTACCACTAGGGTTGGGATCGATGGAGTCCAACGCTATGCAACCCCTCTGCTCCGGCGAGCGAATGCTACTCTACTTCACGCTCCAAAGGAAGCTGTGCTGCCATGCCTTCGCAGCATGGAGAGAAGACTTGCCAAGGACCCGATCAGGGCAGAAGTCTACTGCAATGAGATACAGAAACTGGAGAAGGCTGGTTATGTGGCAAAGGTGCCTGCCGATGAAGCTGACCAGTCTGCAGAATCATGGTACATTCCGCACCACATGGTGAACCACAACGGTAAGGACAGGATTGTCTTTAACTGTTCATTTCAGTACCAAGGTCTGTCCCTGAATGACCTTCTGCTTCCTGGACCTGCCCTCGGACCTACCCTGCTTGGTGTCCTCATCAGGTTCCGGCAACATGCTGTGGCGGTGAGTGGGGATATTAAGGGCATGTTCCACCAGATCCGCCTGCTACCCACTGACAAGCCAGTGCTACGCTTCATCTGGAGGAATATGGAGAGAGAGTAGGAGCCGAGTATTTATGAGTGGCAGGTGCTCCCATTCGGGACAACATGTAGTCCCTGCTGCGCCATCTACGCCCTCCAGCAGCACATCCAGGATAGCGTAGAGTGCAACCCCACCTTGGCAGAGACAGTTGAGCGGTCCTTCTATGTGGACAACTGTCTGCACAGCACTCACTCCGCTGAGGAAGCCAAGCGTCTCATTGATGACCTCCACCATCACCTGCAGACTGGAGGTTTCGAGGTTCGTCAGTGGGCAAGTAATGTGCCCACGGTCACTGAGCATCTCCCGCCTGAGGCCCGTTCGGAACGCAGTGAGCTGTGGCTCTCCAAGAGCAGTAGCGACCTTAATGAGCCTACCCTGGGCCTACGCTGGAACTGCCTTAGTGACTCCTTGGGGTACAAACATCGCCCTGTGGAGCCATCGACACCCACTATGAGGAACCTTTACCGAGTCCTTGCATGTCAGTACGATCCCCTTGGCTACATCGTACCATTTACCACAAGAGCCAAGGTTCTCATCCAAGACTTGTGGAAAGCGGATATTGGCTGGGACGACCCAATTCCATCTCGGGGTCTTCTTGACAGATGGCAAAACTGGGAACAGGAGATTCCTCACCTCGTCCACCTGGAGTTCCCTCGAGCCTATGCTCCACGGCACGTGGATCCCTCTACCGCAATCAGAGAGCTTCATATCTTTTGTGATGCATCAGAGCGAGCATATGGCTCAGTTGCCTACATGAGGACTATGGATGACCAGCAGCAGGTCCAGGTTTCCTTTGTGCTTGCCAGGTCTCGGGTGGCTCCCAAGAAGCAGCTATCAATGCCCCGCCTTGAGTTGAGCGCTGCCCTTACAGGTGCTCAGCTCGCCGAAGTACTCCAAACTGAGCTCACTGTGCCCATCCAGCGGGTTGTCCTGTGGTCTGACTCTACCACTGTCCTTTACTGGATTAAGTCGGAGTCCTGCAGGCACAAGGTGTTCGTGGGCACACGAGTCGCAGAGATCCAAAACCTGACTGAGCCTGACAGTTGGAGGTACGTGACCTCTGCCACAAACCCGGCAGATGACATCACTCGAGGGTTGACACTGGAGGCGTTGGCACAACCACATCGGTGGAATGAAGGTCCGGAATTCCTCTACTTACCCGAAGATCAGTGGCCTACGATGCCCTCTGGTGGTCCAGACTCTGACGACAGCGAACTGAGGAAGTCCACCACGATCGGTAATGTGACCATCTCCACAGGTCCGCTGCTGCCTGCTATTGCAGACTTTTCTTCATGGAAAGAGCTTGTTGAAGTAACAGCCAGGTCCCTTCATGGGGCGGCTGACTCCCAGACCACAGAGGAGCCTTGTGATGCGGCTGACTACCTGAACGCGGAGAAGGCCCTCCTCGTCCAAGCCCAGCTGGACTCATTCCCAAATGAGATCAAGGCTCTCAAGTCCAACCGGCCTCTTCCATCTGACAGTCGCTTGAGTTCTCTAGCTCCAGAGTATGACGAAGCTACAGGTCTCCTCAGAGTCGGCGGTCGACGTCGCAGAGCCGATAATTTGGAGATGGACGCTATCCACCCAATCATCCTGGATCCGCACCATCCCTTGACGAAGCTGCTCATCCAAGATTATGATCAGGCTCTTCTCCACCCTGGGCCAGAGCGAGTGCTTGCTGATCTCCGGCGGAAGTACTGGGTTCTGCGTGCAAGGGAAGTGATCCGGAAGCATCAGCACTCCTGCAGAGAATGTCAGCTGTGGCGAGCAAAGCCTGACGTGCCTAAGATGGCCGACCTTCCGCCCTCACGTCTACGCCTGTACAAACCACCATTCTATTCTACAGGAGTGGACTGCTTCGGCCCATTCCACATTAAGATAGGGCGCCGGAATGAGAAGAGGTGGGGGATCTTATACAAGTGCATGACTACGCGCTGCATTCACCTTGACCTCCTTGAGAGTTTAGACTCTGACGCCTTCCTCATGTCCCTGAGACGCTTCATCTCACGTCGTGGGACACCATTTGAGCTTCTCTGCGATAATGGTACCAATTTTGTTGGAGGAAATAAGGAGCTGCAGGACGCCTTTGCAGAGATGGCACCAAGACTGAGGGACCAGTTGGCCAAGCAGAAGATTAAATTCTGCTTTAATCCACCAAGTGCACCTCATTTCGGTGGAACTTGGGAGAGGGAGATTAAGTCTGTGAAGACCGCCCTTAGGGTTATCCTGAAGGATCAGACGGTATCTGAGACCGTCCTCCGTACGGTCCTCATCGAAGTTGAGGGCATCATGAATGCAAAGCCTTTGGGCTATCTTTCCTCGGATGTTGCAGACCCAGATCCCATCACTCCAAATATCCTCATCATGGGACGCCGGGATTCATCCCTACCACAAGCCGTCTATGACTCAACTGACCTCCTTGGCAAACGTCGTTGGAGGCACAGTCAAGTGCTGGCCGACCATTTTTGGTCCACCTTCATTCGACGTTATTTGCCAGGTCTGCAAGAGAGGCAGAAGTGGAGGAAGGATGGGAAGGAACTGTCAGTTGGCCAGGTGGTTCTCATTGTTGACCCACAACTTCCTCGGGCACTATGGCCTGTAGGGAAGGTCACACAGACGCACCCTGGAGCCGATGGGCGCATCCGAACAGCGGATGTGCAGGTGAAGGACAAGACCTATTTGCGCCCTGTGTCCCGACTGGTGCAGCTCCCGAATCTACCTGATACAGAATCTACCTAATTGACTTTCCTGCTTATGTTCAAAAGCTCTAAACAGACTTTTGGGGGCGGCTGTGTAGAAAAGCCCTAGAGTTCAGCTTATAGTTTCAGTTAGTTCACTGTTTGTGTGCTGTTACCGGCCCTTTAAGAGGTGTGGAATGTTCCGGAGTGGGAAGTCTGATCACTCTGTCTGCTGAGAAGCTGTGTAGAGCTGTGGGGATTTCTCCTGTTTGGAGAAGTGTGTGTACCTGACTAAAGTGAGTATTTATGTTTAAACTGCTCTCTTTATGTATTAAAGCTTACATAGAGGTTGATCTCTATCTGCAGGAGTTTCAGTAACAGTAAATTAGTTACAGTGAATGAGCTACATTAGCTGCTTTAGCCTGCATGTGCTGGCTGAGTTAGACATGTGCTCCTCGTTTACAATGTTCACACAATTGATATTTCTCCTTTGTTAACAATCTGGTTTGTGATGTAAACGAGTTATTTACCTAATTTGAATGCACTTTACTTATATGCCCACATGTAACATTTTATGTTTCATGTCAGTGTGTTTTCATTTAGTAATTAATATGTTTTATTGTTATACTGTGTTTCACAGAACCACGCGTTCTTCAATTAAAGCCACATAAACCCGACGATCTGTCTCGTGATTTCCTAACCGAAGTCACACAGCCATAGTGTTCGCCTGCTCTGTTCAGCGCAACTGTTGAGGCCCTAGACCTCTATTACAATGACACACACCAGTAAAATACACAATAGAAGAAAATACAATAAGATATAAGATAAAACATACAATAAAATACACTAAGATGTAATATGAGTGCAGACTTGATTCTTTAGATGTTCTTACGTGTTTAATGAATAAGGTGAGGGTGGGTTTGTCCTGTACTAGTACTACCTGCTACTGTGTTCCATGTCTCGTACTAGTACTACCTGGTACTGTGTTCCATGTCTCGTACTAGTACTACTGTGTTCCATGTATGAGATGCTCGGTATGAAAACGCTGACTTGCCCAAAAGCACTTTTCCTGAACGGGACGATACAGTCACCTGTAGATCCTGCTCTGGTTAATGTTCATGTTTTTATAAATATATTTACAGTCACCTGTAGATCCTGCTCTGGTTAACCTGCTCATGTTTTTATAAATATATTTACAGTCACCTCTAGATCCTGCTCTGGTTAACCTGTTCATGTTTTCCTTTATAAATATATTTAATGGAGGTGGAGCCAGACCATGGATGATTTTATATACAAGGGTGTAATCTGAGTATTTAATGATATTGTCCCAGCTCAAAAGTTCATATCAGGTCAAGGTAAATGTTTATTAACACCATCAATAAGGTTAAAATGTAGCAATAAGTGGATCAACTCCGATGTATAGTTGATTTTATTGTGTATTAAGTAAGAAAAGTAGCAGAAAGATGAGTATGTGGTGAGCAGCCCCGACGACCGGCCTAATTAACTCATTATACACAGGTGTGACAGCGGTGTGAGGACTGTGAGGCAAATATTCAATTCTATTTTATTTATATAAAAAAATATATATAAATAAGCGACATACTAAGTTGCAGCAATATTCGCAATAATAATAAAAACTAAAGTAATAAGGGGTGACTATGGAAGCCCATTTCCGCCAGTAAAAGAAAAAAATAAGATGAAAACTTTGCCTTAAAAATAAAAACATCCCCACGATAAGTCATAATTATGAGATAGAAGGTCGAAATTATGAGATAGAAAGTCAAAATTGTGATATAGAAAGTCGAAATTGTGATAAAGAAAGTCGAAATTGTGATATAGAAAGTCGAAATGATGACATATGGTTATTGCACATGTTGTAGTAGCAGATGTAGTACCAGTTATAGTACCAGTTGTAGTACCAGCTGTATTACCAGTAGTACCAGTTGTAGTACTAGTAGCACCAGTTATAGTAGCAGTAGTACCAGTTGTAGTACTAATAGTACCAGTTGTAGAACAAGTTATAGTACCAGTTGTAGTACCAGTTATAGTACCAGTTATAGTACCAGTAGTACCAGTTATAGTACCAGTAGTACCACTTGTAGTACAAGTTATAGTACAAGTTATAGTACCAGTAGTACCAGTTGTGGTACCAGTTATAGTACCAGTTATAGTACCAGTAGTACCAGTTGTAGTACCAGTTATAGTACCAGTAGTACCAGTTATAGTACCAGTAGTACCACTTGTAGTACAAGTTATAGTACAAGTTATAGTACCAGTAGTACCAGTTGTGGTACCAGTTATAGTACCAGTAGTACCAGTTATAGTACCAGTAGTACCAGTTATAGTAGCAGTAGTACCAGTTGTAGTACCAGTTGTAGTACCACTAGTACCAGTTATAGTACCAGTTATAGTACCAGTTATAGTACCAGTAGTACCAGTTGTAGTACCAGTAGTACCAATAGTAGTACCAGTAGTACCAGTTATAATGTCATTAGTACCAGTTGTAGTAGGTAGGATGTGGGTGAGGTACAGACAGACATTGCACATATCGTTATTGCACATGTTGTAGTAGCAGATGTAGTATCAGTTGTAGTACCAGTAGTACCAGTTATAGTACAAGTTATAGTACCAGTAGTACCAGTTGTACTACTAGTAGCACCAGTTATAGTAGCAGTAGTACCAGTTGTAGTACTAGTAGTATCAGTTGTAGAACCAGTTATAGTACCAGCTGTATTACCAGTAGTACCAGTTGTAGTACCAGTTATAGTACCAGTAGCACCAGTTATAGTACCAGTAGTACCACTTGTAGTACAAGTTATAGTACAAGTTATAGTACCAGTAATACCAGTTGTGGTACCATTTATAGTACCAGTTATAGTACCAGTAGTACCAGTTATAGTACCAGTAGTACCAGTTATAGTACCAGTAGCACCAGTTATAGTAGCAGTAGTACCAGTTGTAGTACCAGTAGTATCAGTTATAGTACCAGTTATATTACCAGTAGTACCAGTTATAGTACCAGTTATAGTACCAGTAGTACCAGTTATAGTACCAGTTATAGTACCAGTAGCACCAGTTATAGTAGCAGTAGTACCAGCTGTAGTACCAGTAGTATCAGTTGTAGTACCAGTTGTAGTACCAGTAGTACCAGTTATAGTACCAGTTATTCAATTTTCAATTCAATTCAATTTTATTTATATAGCGTCTAATACAACAGAGTTGTCTCTAGACGCTTTCCAGAGACCCATACCCAGAACATGACCCCCGAGCAGTTATTACATAAACAATGGCAGGTAAAAACTCCCCTAGTGGGAGAAAAACCTTAAGCCAAACAGTGGCAAGGAAAAACTCCCCTTTAGGAGGGAAGAAACCTTGAGCAGGACCAGGCTCATAAGGGGGGACCCTCCTGCCGAGGGCCAGACTGGTGGGTCAGGGACGGCAACAGCACAGCAGGCAGGTGGAAGCAGCAACGGGATGACCAGGGGTGGGGACCGCAGGCCAGCACGCAGCTCCCGAAGCTCCGGCCCAATCAGCAAGTCCCAGGTTGGGGTGCAGGGTCAGGGAAAGACTTGTGCTCCGTAATGCAAGCTACAAGCCACCCACGACCACCTGCAGAGAGAGAAAAGGGAGGAGAAGGGGGGCCAGCAACGGGATGACCAGGGGTGGGGACCGCAGGCCAGCACGCAGCTCCCGAAGCTCCGGCCCAATCAGCAAGTCCCAGGTTGGGGTGCAGGGTCAGGGAAAGACTTGTGCTCCGTAATGCAAGCTACAAGCCACCCACGACCACCTGCAGAGAGAGAAAAGGGAGGAGAAGGGGGGCCAGCAACGGGATGACCAGGGGTGGGGACCGCAGGCCAGCACGCAGCTCCCGAAGCTCCGGCCCAATCAGCAAGTCCCAGGTTGGGGTGCAGGGTCAGGGAAAGACTTGTGCTCCGTAATGCAAGCTACAAGCCACCCACGACCACCTGCAGGTTTCGGTGTCCGGCAAAGGATGCTGCAACATGGACAAAAGAGAGAAAAGGGAGGAGAAGGGGGGGCCAGCACAAGAAACTACAGGAGCGACTCTGACACACTAAAGTTTACACTACCTAGAGATTTACCAACACCAGCTAGAGGTTTACTAAACACTAACTATAGGCTTTACTAAACAGAAATGTTTTAAGTTTAGTTTTAAAGGTGGAGGTGGTGTCAGCCTCCTTAACCCAGATTGGAAGTTGGTTCCATAGTAGTGGTGCCTGATAGCAGAACGCCCGCCCTCCAAATCTACATTTAGATACTCTAGGAACTACGAGTAAACCTGCACTCTGAGAACGGAGAGCTCTGACAGGAACATAAGGCACTATCAGGTCTTGCAAATAATGCGGAGCTAAGCCGTTTTGGGCTTTATACGCAAGTAATAAAATTTTAAATTGGATTCTGAATTTTACGGGTAACCAATGGAGCGACGCTAACACTGGAGAGACGTGGTCTCTCCTGCTAATTCCTGTCAGTACTCGTGCTGCTGCATTTTGGATCAGCTGGAGCCTATTCAGCAAATTACTTGGACATCCTGCTAACAACACATTACAGTAATCTAGTCTAGAAGATACAAACGCATGAACTAGTTTTTCTGCATCACTCTGCGAGAGGATTTTCCTAATCTTTGCAATATTACGGAGATGGAAAAAGGCTATTTTACAAACCTGATTGACATATGGTTTAAACGACAAATCCTGATCGAAAATAACACCAAGGTTTCTCACAGTTGCACTGGAAGCCATCGCAACACCATCTAATCCCTTCCTAAGATGCTCTGGACCAAGAATGATAACCTCTGTTTTATCTGAATTTAGAAGCAGGAAATTTCTGGACATCCAGTCCTTGATGTCCCTAAGACATGCCTGAAGTTTAACTAACGGTTCTATTTCATCCGTCTTCATAGACAAGTAGAACTGCGTATCATCAGCATAACAATGAAAGTGTATGCCGTGATTCTGGATTATACTTCCCAACGGCTGCATGTATAAACTGAACAAGATTGGCCCTAGCACTGAACCCTGCGGAACACCATAACAGACCCTTGACTGTTCTGAAGAAACCTCATGTACATGAACAAACTGGAACCTGTCAGATAGGTATGATTTAAACCAACATAGAGCTGTCCCTTTAATCCTAACAACATGCTCTAACCTGTGCAGTAAAATGCCATGATCTATAGTGTCAAAAGCAGCACTGAGGTCCAGTAGAACCAGTATGGACACTAATCCCTTATCTGAGGCCATAAGGAGGTCATTAGTGACTCGAACCAGTGCTGTCTCTGTGCTATGATGCATTCTGAACCCTGACTGAAAGACTTCAAACAGATAATTTCTATACAAATAGTCACATAACTGGCTTGAAACTGCCTTTTCCAGAATTTTAGACACAAATGGAAGGTTGGAATTTGGCCTATAATTAGCTAAGGTGTCTGGGTCAAGAGAAGGTTTTTTAAGTAAAGGTTTAATTACTGCGACTTTGAAAACCTGTGGTACATATCCTAAACTTAGGGATAGGTTAATTTGGTCCAGTATTGTCGTACCAATAAGAGAAAAAATATGTTTGAATAGTCGAGTCGGGATGGGGTCTAACATAAATGTGGTTGTTATAGTACCAGTAGTACCAGTTATAGTACCAGTTATAGTATCAGTAGTACCCGTTGTAGTACCAGTTATAGTACCACTTATAGTACCAGCAGTACCAGTTATAGTACCAGTAGTACCAGTTGTAGTACCAGTAGTACCAATAGTAGTACCAGTTGTAGTACCAGTTGTAGTACCAGTTGTAGTAGGTAGGATGTGTGTGAGGTACAGACAGACATTGCACATATGGTTATTGCACATGTTGTAGTAGCAGATGTAGTATCAGTTGTAGTACCAGTAGTACCAGTTATAGTACAAGTTATAGTACCAGTAGTACCAGTTGTAGTACCAGTTGTAGTACCAGCTGTATTACCAGTAGTACCAGCTATACTACTAGTAGCACCAGTTATAGTAGCAGTAGTACCAGTTGTAGTACTAGTAGTACCAGTTGTAGAACAAGTTATAGTACCAGTTGTAGTACCAGTTATAGTACCAGTAGAACCAGTTGTAGTACCAGTTATAGTACCAGTAGTACCAGTTATAGTACCAGTAGTACCACTTGTAGTACAAGTTATAGTACAAGTTATAGTACCAGTAGTACCAGTTGTGGTACCAGTTATAGTACCAGTAGTACCAGTTATAGTAACAGTTATAGTACCAGTAGTACCAGTTATAGTAGCAGTAGTACCAGTTATAGTAGCAGTAGTACCAGTTGTAGTACCAGTTGTAGTACCACTAGTACCAGTTATAGTACCAGTTATAGTACCAGTTATAGTAGCAGTAGTACCAGTTGTAGTACCAGTTATAGTACCAGTAGTACCAGTTGTAGTACCAGTAGTACCAATAGTAGTACCAGTAGTACCAGTTATAGTGTCATTAGTACCAGTTGTAGTAGGTAGGATGTGTGTGAGGTACAGACAGACATTGCACATATCGTTATTGCACATGTTGTAGTAGCAGATGTAGTACCAGTTATAGTACCAGTAGTACCAGTTATAGTACAAGTTATAGTACCAGTAGTAGCAGTTGTAGTACCAGTTATAGTACCAGTTGTAGTACCAGCTGTATTACCAGTAGTACCAGTTGTACTACTAGTAGCACCAGTTATAGTAGCAGTAGTACCAGTTGTAGTACTAGTAGTACCAGTTGTAGAACCAGTTATAGTACCAGTTATAGTACCAGTAGTACCAGTTATAGTACCAGTAGTACCAGTTATAGTACCAGTTATAGTACCAGTAGCACCAGTTATAGTACAAGTTATAGTACAAGTTATTGTACCAGTAGTACCAGTTGTGGTACTAGTTATAGTACCAGTTATAGTACCAGTAGTACCAGTTATAGTACCAGTTATAGTACCAGTAGTACCAGTTATAGTACCAGTTATAGTACCAGTAGCACCAGTTATAGTAGCAGTAGTACCAGTTGTAGTACCAGTAGTACCAGTTGTAGTACCAGTAGTACCAGTTATAGTACCAGTTATAGTACCAGCTGTATTACCAGTAGTACCAGTTGTAGTACCAGATATAGTACCAGTTGTAGTATCAGTTATAGTACCAGTAGTACCAGTTATAGTACCAGTTATAGTACCAGTAGTACCAGTTATAGTACCAGTTATAGTATCAGTAGTACCCGTTGTAGTATCAGTTATAGTACCAGTACTACCAGTTGTAGTACCAGTTATAGTACCAGTAGCACCAGTTATAGTAGCAGTAGTACCAGTTGTAGTACCAGTAGTACCAGTTGTAGTACCAGTTGTAGTACCAGTAGTACCAGTTATAGTACCAGTTATAGTATCAGTAGTACCCGTTGTAGTACCAGTTAAAATACCACTTATAGTACCAGCAGTACCAGTTGTAGTACCAGTAGTACCAGTTGTAGCACCAGTAGTACCAATAGTAGTACCAGTTGTAGTACCAATTGTAGTACCAGTTGTAGTAGGTAGGATGTGTGTGAGGTACAGACAGACATTGCACATATGGTTATTGCACATGTTGTAGTAGCAGATGTAGTATCAGTTGTAGTACCAGTTATAGTACAAGTTATAGTACCAGTAGTACCAGTTGTAGTACCAGTTGTAGTACCAGCTGTATTACCAGTAGTACCAGTTGTAGTAGCAGTAGTACCAGTTGTAGTACTAGTAGTACCAGTTGTAGAACAAGTTATAGTACCAGTTGTAGTACCAGTTATAGTACCAGTAGAACCAGTTGTAGTACCAGTTATAGTACCAGTAGTACCAGTTATAGTACCAGTAGTACCACTTGTAGTACAAGTTATAGTACAAGTTATAGTACCAGTAGTACCAGTTGTGGTACCAGTTATAGTACCAGTTATAGTACCACTAGTACCAGTTATAGTACCAGTTATAGTACCAGTAGTACCAGTTATAGTAGCAGTAGTACCAGTTGTAGTACCACTTGTACCAGTTATAGTACCAGTTATAGTACCAGTTATAGTAGCAGTAGTACCAGTTATAGTACCAGTAGTACCAGTTATAGTACCAGTTATAGTACCAGTAGTACCAGTTATAGTAGCAGTAGTACCAGTTGTAGTACCAGTTGTAGTACCACTTGTACCAGTTATAGTACCAGTTATAGTACCAGTTATAGTAGCAGTAGTACCAGTTGTAGTACCAGTTATAGTACCAGTAGTACCAGTTGTAGTAGGTAGGATGTGTGTGAGGTACAGACAGACATTGCACATATCGTTATTGCACATGTTGTAATAGCAGATGTAGTATCAGTTGTAGTACCAGTAGTACCAGTTATAGTACAAGTTATAGTACCAGTAGTACCAGTTGTAGTACCAGTTATAGTACCAGTTGTAGTACCAGCTGTATTACCAGTAGTACCAGTTGTACTACTAGTAGCACCAGTTATAGTAGCAGTAGTACCAGTTGTAGTACTAGTAGTACCAGTTGTAGAACCAGTTATAGTACCAGCTGTATTACCAGTAGTACCAGTTGTAGTACCAGATATAGTACCAGTAGAACCACTTGTAGTACAAGTTATAGTACAAGTTATAGTACCAGTAGTACCAGTTGTGGTACCAGTTATAGTACCAGTTATAGTACCAGTTATAGTACCAGTAGTACCAGTTATAGTACCAGTTATAGTACCAGTAGCACCAGTTATAGTAGCAGTAGTACCAGTCGTAGTACCAGTAGTACCAGTTGTAGTACCAGTTGTAGTACCAGTAATACCAGTTATAGTACCAGTTATAGTACCAGTAGTACCAGTTATAGTACCAGTAGTACCAGTTATAGTACCAGTAGTACCAGCTGTAGTACCAGTACTAACAGTTGTAGTAGGTAGGATGTGTGTGAGGTACAGACAGGTATTGCACATATGGTTATTGCACATGTTATTGTTGTTATGATTATTGTCTGTTGCTACGGTGATCAGCCTGGTTGTTCAGTCTGATGGCAGCGGGGAGGAAGGACCTGATGGAGCTCTCCATGGTCCTGATGGAGCTCTCCATGGTCCTGATGGAGCTCTCCATGGTGCTGATGGAGCTCTCCATGGTCCTGATGGAGCTCTCCATGGTGCTGGTGGAGCTCTCCATGGTGCTGATGGAGCTAGTAGTACTACTACAGCCCAGGGCAGAGCTAGTACTACTACTACAGTACAGGACAGAGCTAGTACTACTACTACAGTACAGGACAGAGCTAGTACTACTACTACAGTACAGGACAGAGCTAGTACTACTACTACAGCCCAGGACAGAGCTAGTACTACTACTACAGTACAGTTTAGAGCTAGTACTACTACTACAGCCCAGGACAGAGCTAGTACTACTACTACAGTACAGGATAGAGCTAGTACTACTACTACAGTACAAGACAGAGCTAATACTACTAGTGCAGCTAGTACTACTACTACAGTACAGGACAGAGCTAGTACTACTACTACAGTACAGGACAGAGCTAGTACTACTACTACAGTACAAGACAGAGCTAGTACTACTAGTGCAGCAAGTACTACTACTACAGCCCAGGACAGAGCTAGTACTACTACTACAGTACAGGACAGAGCTAGTACTACTACTACAGTACAGGACAGAGCTAGTAGTACTACTACAGCCCAGGACAGAGCTAGTACTACTACTACTACAGTACAGGAAAGAGCTAGTACTACTACTACAGCCAAGGACAACAGAGCTAGTACTACTACTACTACAGTACAGGACAGAGCTAGTACTACTACTACAGTACAGGGCAGAGCTAGTACTAATACTACAGTACAGGACAGAGCTAGTTCTACTAGTACAGTACAGGAAAGAGCTAGTAGTAATACTACAGCCCAGGACAGAGCTAGTACTAATACTACAGTACAGGACAGAACTGCTAGTACTACTACTACAGCCCAGGACAGAGCTAATACTACTACTACAGTACAGACAGATACAGTACTACTACTACAGTACAGGACAGAGCTAGTACTACTACTACAGTACAGGATTTAGCTAGTACTAGTACTACAGTACAGGACAGAGCTAGTACTACTACTACAGTACAGGACAGAGTTAGTACTACTACTACAGTACAGGACAGAGCTAGTACTACTACTACAGTACAAAACAGAGCTAGTACTAATACTACAGTACAGGAAAGAGCTAGTACTACTACTACAGTACAGGACAGAGCTAGTACTACTACTACAGTACAAAACAGAGCTAGTACTAATACTACAGTACAGGAAAGAGCTAGTACTACTAATACAGTACAGGACAGAGCTAGTACTACTACTACAGTACAAAACAGAGCTAGTACTAATACTACAGTACAGGAAAGAGCTAGTACTACTACTACAGTACAGGACAGAGCTAGTACTACTACTACAGTACAGGAGAGAGCTAGTACTACTACTACAGTACAGGACAGAGTTATTACTAAAACTACAGTACAGGACAGAGCTAGTACTACTACTACAGTACAAAACAGAGCTAGTACTAATACTACAGTACAGGACAGAGCTAGTACTACTACTACACTACAGGACAGAGCTAGTACTACTACTACAGTACAGGACAGAGCTAGTACTACTACTACACTACAGGACAGAGCTAGTACTACTACTACAGTACAGGACAGAGCCAGCTTTCCTCGCCACATTGTCCAGTCTATTCCTCTCTGCTGCTGCTCCATCAGACCAGCCCATAAAAGATACAAGTACCAGTTATAGTACCAGTAGTACCAGTTGTAGTACCGGTTAAAGTAGAATTAGTACCAGTTGTAGTACCAGTACTACCAGTTGTATTATCAGTAGTACTAGTTGAAGTACCAGTTATAGTACCAGTTATAGTACCAGTAGTACCAGTTGTAGTACCAGTTATAGTACCAGTAGTACCAGTTATAGTACCAGTAGTACCAATTGTAGTACCAGTTTTAGTACCAGTAGTACCAGTTGTAGTACTAGTAATATCAGTTATAGTAGCAGCAGTACCAGTTATAGTACCAGTAGTACCAGCTGTAGTACCAGTAGTACCAACTGTAGTACCAGTAGTACCAGTTATAGTACCAGCTGTAGTACCAGTAGTACCAGTAGTAGTAGGTAGGATGTGTTTGGATAAAGTTTGGATAAAGTCTTTTTTGTTCTTATAAGTTTTGTTTTTGTTTTGTTCTATTTTTATTTCTTTTATATAAGGTCACTAGCGACGCTGGCGCGGGTTTCCGGGTTATAAAAACCCAATGTCAACAACATTTCAAAGTAGAGGGCCCCCCCTCTGCCCTAAGGGGCCGCCGACTCGCTCGAGGCTTTTACTTTGGCATTACGTGCTCTCTGTGCCTGCAGCTGAGGCCTGTAGCGGAGCCAGAGGGGGGGCAAGGGGGCGGTCGCCCCAGGGCCCACACGTTCAGGGGGGCCCAATGAGAGGGCCCCGTTTTGTGTGATACGTTCATATATAATCGTAAAATTTGTAGGTTATAATAACGATAAAATGTGCATTGTGCGGACAGTGTAGGTTAATTCTTACTTTACTACTGTCCTGAACGCATCAGGGCTGTGAGCCAACCTGATTGGCTGGAACTTAACTTGTTTCGTTTTTTTACATTTGAACTAACTCGTCTTGTATGTGAGACTGCGGCATTTTGGAGGGAACTTTGAAAGAGGAAAAATGGAGAAGAAAAAGCACCAGTCTGGATCGTTAAAAAGAAAGGTAAAAGAGAGAAAGGAGAGGCTAGTTGCTTCCTGTCCGCGGCGGAGGTGTGAGGAGAGCGGCGGACAGTCCGCCGCTCTCCTCATATTTTGCAACGGCGCCGGTGGCTGATGAGGAGGCTAGTGTTACCTGTAGCGGCCGTTACATTGTTTTCCACGTTACTTGGAATATTGTTCGAGCCGAGGATGATGTTCTGGAGTTTGGAGTCTGTGAATTGGTGCAGCGGCAACAAGCGCAGATACAGCAATCGGTGAGCACATAAATAATGATCAGAATGTTGTTATTGCCTTGACCACCTTAATGTACCTTGTGTTGTTGTCAACTGTAATAGACCGCCGAGTCTATTTTCTATTTCAATGCATATTGTGTGCAGTTGATACATTTTTAATAGGCTATGCGTTTTGTTGTGTTTAGACCGCCGTGTCTATTTTCTATTTATAGATCTCATTAATGGCTTATAGACAATTGTGTCTATATTCTATCTGAATAGATTGTGTAATTGTAGTTTACATTTTATGTTTTAAGTTTATATTAAAGATGGTTTAGCTCAGACCCTGTGAGTCACCGTCACACCAGCACCAAGGACAGCGATGCGCTCAGATTGACGGCTGTCAGGCTGCGTGTGTGTGTGTGTGAACTGGTTTGTGGCTTTCTGAGGCACCTAGGCTTGTTTGGCTCAGTAAACGTGAGCATTTGTGTTGTTTGCTGGGTATGATGAGGTGTCCGTTATCTTTAAGTTGTTGAATAGTAAAATAATTATCATAAGGGCCCATTGAGAATGCTCCGCCCCCTCTGTGCTGAAACCCACGCTCCAACACTGGCGGAGGCTAAAACAAAACAGAAGAAATCAGAAGCACAGAAACGAAAAGATAGAAAAAGCCATTGTAATGGCACCTTAAGTTGTTTTATTGTAATTTTATTGAGTATGTCTTTGTATTGGGACTGAGTTGGGAATGTTTAATGTGAATTTTATTTATATGCTGCTATGTTGGTCAGTCATGTGTTTTTTCTTATTTATTGTATTTATTTATTTTGCCATTTTGTATAAAATACCAGTCTGAGATGGATGTTTGTTTAGCCCTATATGATGCAGTGAGTTGGAACTTGGAGGTCATTGGTATTTTGCTGAATGCAGCAATAAAATGAGGAGGATAATAATTATAATTGTTGTCATGACACTTTCTTTGGCTTTCTCGTTTCTCATTCAGTTTTTACTCCTTATATTGTCTAAAATTGAATAGGGGAATACACAGAGCTTTGCCCTGTTGCACTATTCAACACCCTGCAGTTATTATTATCCTGTGCTATGCATTCATCTGCTGATCTGGAATGGTCTTTTTTGTTATAATCATTAAAGCTGCTTGTGGCTGTCAATCTGTTTCTAAACGACTTAAAGTCATGCAAAGTTAACCGATCCGACCCGTAAGATCCCAAAAATTTTGCAGTTTTGCAGTTTAGGCCTCCGCTGTGCGGGGGCCCCTTTGGGCTCAGAACCCATAAGGGATTACACCTGGCGACGCCCCTGTATAAGGTATAAATATTAGTGGAAGAGTCTGTCTGTGGGACTAGTGGGCTGCGATAGGTTGAGTAGTGAACAGAAGGTAAATTACACTAAAGGTAAACTTCCTCTGGCTCCATCTGGTGGAAAGTAGGTAAATTACACTAAAGTGCGCTGACGACCAACTCCCCATATGGAGAGGAGGTAAACTTCCTCTGGCTCCATCTGGTGGATAAAGACTGCAAGTGTATTAATTCATTCCAATAGCTTAAAAAAAAAAGGCAGACATACATTTGAATTGAAATTTTATTTCGAACATGAAACAAAAGTGAATACTAAACTAAACAATAATAATCAATAATAAATAAATGCAAATAAGAAAACAAAACAAAAATATAAATAAAAAAAAACATGCATCCACCATAATTAACGTGCTCGAAAAGGAGGAGGACGAAGTAAAAATGTATTAAATCCTACCCCGTAAACGATATTTCATTATGATCAAAATTAATTTAATTTCTATATAAAAAACAAAAGATCAATATATAAATATCAATAATAATACATCCTCATACCTATATGCACTGATATAAATATACCCATTTATAACTTAACTAGATACAACTGAGCTCTGCCATCGCTCACACGACTTTTCACATAAAACCTGCAAATTAAAGTTAGTAAAAATAAACAAATAAACAAATTAATCAAATATCAAAACAGCCCAGGACAGAGCTAGTACTACTACTACAGTACAGGACAGAGCTAGTACTACTACTACAGTACAGGACAGAGCTAGTACTACTACTACTACTACTACTACTACAGTACAGGACAGAGCTAGTACTACTACTACAGTACAGGAAGGATCTAGTACTAATACTACAGTACAGGATAGAGCTACTACTACTACTACTACAGTACAGGACAGAGCTAGTACTAATACTACAATACAGAACAGAGCTAGTACTAATACTACAGTACAGGAAAGAGCTAGTACTACTACTACAGTACAGGACAGAGCTAGTACTAATACTACAGTACAGGATAGAGCTAGTACTACTACTACAGTACAGGACAGAGCCAGTACTACTATTACAGTACAGAGCTAGTACTACTACTACTACAGTACAGGACAGAGCCAGCTTTCCTCACCACATTGTCCAGTCTATTCCTCTCTGCTGCTGCTCCATCAGACCAGCCCATAAAAGATAAAAGTACCAGTTATAGTACCAGTTATAGTACAAGTTATAGTACCAGTAGTACCAGTTGTAGTGCAAGTTATAGTACCAGTAATACCAGTTGTAGTACCAGTTATAGTACCAGTAATACCAGTTATAGTACAAGTTATAGTACCAGTAATACCAGTTGTAGTACCAGTAGTACAAGTTGAAGTACCAGTTATAGTACCAGTTATAGTACCAGTAGTACCAGTTGTAGTACAAGTTGAAGTACCAGTTATAGTACCAGTTATAGTACCAGTAGTACCAGCTGTAGTACCAGTTATAGTACCAGTAGCACCAGTTATAGTAGCAGTAGTACCAGTCGTAGTACCAGTAGTACCAGTTGTAGTACCAGTTGTAGTACCAGTAATACCAGTTATAGTACCAGTTATAGTACCAGTAGTACCAGTTATAGTACCAGTAGTACCAGTTATAGTACCAGTAGTACCAGCTGTAGTACCAGTACTAACAGTTGTAGTAGGTAGGATGTGTGTGAGGTACAGACAGGTATTGCACATATGGTTATTGCACATGTTATTGTTGTTATTATTATTGTCTGTTGCTACGGTGATCAGCCTGGTTGTTCGGTCTGATGGCAGCGGGGAGGAAGGACCTGATGGAGCTGATGGAGCTCTCCATGGACCTGATGGAGCTCTCCATGGTGCTGATGGAGCTCTCCATGGTGCTGATGGAGCTCTCCATGGACCTGATGGAGCTCTCCATGGTGCTGATGGAGCTCTCCATCGACCTGATGGAGTTCTCCATGGTGCTGATGGAGCTCCCCATGGTGCTGATGGAGCTAGTAGTACTACTACAGCCCAGGGCAGAGCTAGTACTACTACTACAGTACAGGACAGAGCTAGTACTACTACTACTACAGTACAGGACAGAGCTAGTACTACTACTACAGTACAGGACAGAGCTAGTACTACTACTACAGTACAGGACAGAGCTAGTACTACTACTACAGCCCAGGACAGAGCTAGTACTACTACTACAGTACAGGACAGAGCTAGTACTACTACTACAGTACAGGACAGAGCTAGTACTACTACTACAGTACAGTTTAGAGCTAGTACTACTACTACAGCCCAGGACAGAGCTAGTACTACTACTACAGTACAGGATAGAGCTAGTACTACTACTACAGTACAAGACAGAGCTAATACTACTAGTGCAGCTAGTACTACTACTACAGTACAGGACAGAGCTAGTACTACTACTACAGTACAGGACAGAGCTAGTACAACTACTACAGCCCAGGGCAGAGCTAGTACTACTACTACAGTACAGGACAGAGCTAGTACTACTACTACAGCCCAGAACAGAGCTAGTACTACTACTACTACAGTACAGGACAGAGCTAGTACTACTACTACAGTACAGGACAGAGCTAGTACTACTACTACAGCCCAGGACAGAGCTAGTACTACTACTACAGTACAGGACAGAGCTAGTACTACTACTACAGTACAGGACAGAGCTAGTACTACTACTACAGCCCAGGACAGAGCTAGTACTACTACTACAGTACAGGATAGAGCTAGTACTACTACTACAGTACAAGACAGAGCTAATACTACTAGTGCAGCTAGTACTACTACTACAGTACAGGACAGAGCTAGTACTACTACTACAGTACAGGACAGAGCTAGTACTACTACTACAGTACAAGACAGAGCTAATACTACTAGTGCAGCTAGTACTACTACTACAGCCCAGGACAGAGCTAGTACTACTACTACAGTACAGGACAGAGCTAGTACTACTACTACAGCCCAGAGCTAGTACTACTACTACAGCCCAGGACAGAGCTAGTACTACTACTACAGCCCAGGGCAGAGCTAGTACTACTACTACAGTACAGGACAGAGCTAGTAGTAATACTACAGTACAGGAAAGAGCTAGTACTACTACTACAGTACAGGAAAGAGCTAGTACTACTACTACAGTACAGGACAGAGCTAGTAGTAATACTACAGCCCAGGACAGAGCTAGTACTACTACTACAGTACAGGACAGAGCTAGTACTACTACTACAGCACAAGACAGAACAGCTAGTACTACTACTACAGCCCAGGACAGAGCTAGTACTAATACTACAGTACAAGACAGAACAGCTAGTACTACTACTACAGCCCAGGACAGAGCTAATACTACTACTACAGTACAGACAGATACAGTACTACTACTACAGTACAGGACAGAGCTAGTACTACTACTACAGTACAGGACAGAGTTAGTACTACTACTACTACAGGACAGAGCTAGTACTACTAATACAGTACAGGACAGAGCTAGTACTACTACTACTACTACTACTACAGGACAGAGCTAGTACTACTAATACAGTACAGGACAGAGCTAGTACTACTACTACAGTACAAAACAGAGCTAGTACTAATACTACAGTACAGGACAGAGCTAGTACTACTACTACAGTACAGGACAGAGCTAGTACTACTACTACAGTACAGGACAGAGCTAGTACTACTAGTAAAGTACAGGACAGAGCTAGTACTACGACTACAGTACAGGACAGAGCTAGTACTACTACTACAGTACAGGACAGAGCTAGTACTACTACTACTACTACTACAGTACAGGACAGAGCTAGTACTACTACTACAGTACAGGACAGAGCTAGTACTACTACTACACTACAGGACAGAGCTAGTACTACTACTGCAGTACAGGACAGAGCCAGCTTTCCTCGCCACATTGTCTAGTCTATTCCTCTCTGCTGCTGCTCCATCAGACCAGCCCATAAAAGATACAAGTACCAGTTATAGTACCAGTAGTACCAGTTGTAGTACCGGTTAAAGTAGAATTAGTACCAGTTGTAGTACCAGTACCACCAGTTGTATTACCAGTAGTACAAGTTGAAGTACCAGTTATAGTACCAGTTATAGTACCAGTAGTACCAGTTGTAGTACCAGTTATAGTACCAGTAGTACCAGTTATAGTACCAGTAGTACCAATTGTAGTACCAGTTTTAGTACCAGTAGTACCAGTTGTAGTACTAGTAATACCAGTTATAGTAGCAGCAGTACCAGTTATAGTACCAGTAGTACCAACTGTAGTACCAGTAGTACCAGTTATAGTACCAGCTGTAGTACCAGTAGTACCAGTTGTAGTAGGTAGGATGTGTTTGGATAAAGTTTGGATAAAGTCTTTTTTATTCTTATAAGTTTTGTTTTTGTTTTGTTCTATTTTTATTTCTTTTATATAAGGTATAAATATTAGTGGAAGAGTCTGTCTGTGGGACTAGTGGACTGCGATAGTTTGAGTAGTGAACAGAAGGTAAATTACACTAAAGGTGAACTTCCTTTGGCTCCATCTGGTGGAAAGTAGGTAAATTACACTAAAGTGCGCTGACGACCAACTCCCCATGTGGAGAGGAGGTAAACTTCCTCTGGCTCCATCTGGTGGATAAAGACTGCAAGTGTATTAATTCATTTCAATAGCTTAAAAAAAAAGGCAGACATACACTTCAATTGAAATTTTATTTCGAACATGAAACAAAAGTGAATACTAAACTAAACAATAATAATCAATAATAAATAAATGCAAATAAGAAAACAAAACAAAAATATAAATAAAAAAAACATGCATCCACCATAATTAACGTGCTCGAAAAGGAGTAGGACGAAGTAAAAATGTATTAAATCCTACCCCGTAAACTATATTTCATTATGATCAAAATTAATTTAATTTCTATATAAAAAACAAAAGATCAATATATAAATATCAATAATAATACATCCTCATACCTATATACACTGATATAAATATACCCATTTATAACTTAACTAGATACAACTGAGCTCTGCCATCGCTCACACGACTTTTCACATAAAACCTGCAAAATAAAGTTAGTAAAAATAAACAAATAAACAAATTAATCAAAAATCAAAACAGCCCAGGACAGAGCTAGTACTACTACTACAGTACAGGACAGAGCTAGTACTACTACTACAGTACAGGACAGAGCTAGTACTACTACTACTACAGTACAGGACAGAGCTAGTATTACTACTACAGTACAGGACAGAGCTAGTATTACTACTACAGTACAGGACAGAGCTAGTATTACTACTACAGTACAGGACGGAGCTAGTACTACTACTACAGTACAGGACAGAGCTAGTACTACTACTACAGCCCAGAACAGAGCTAGTACTAATACTACAGTACAGGAAGGAGCTAGTACTACTACTACAGTACAGGACAGAGCTAGTACTAATACTACAATACAGAACAGAGCTAGTACTAATACTACAGTACAGGAAAGAGCTAGTACTACTACTACAGTACAGGACAGAGCTAGTACTACTACTACAATACAGAACAGAGCTAGTACTAATACTACAGTACAGGAAAGAGCTAGTACTACTACTACAGTACAGGACAGAGCTAGTACTAATACTACAGTACAGGATAGAGCTAGTACTACTACTACAGTACAGGACAGAGCTAGTACTACTACTACAGTACAGGACAGAGCTAGTACTAATACTACAATACAGAACAGAGCTAGTACTAATACTACAGTACAGGAAAGAGCTAGTACTAATACTACAGTACAGGACAGAGCTACTACTACTACTACTACAGTACAGGACAGAGCTAGTACTAATACTACAGTACAGGACAGAGCTACTACTACTACTACAGTACAGGACAGAGCTATTACTAATACTACAGTACAGGATAGAGCTAGTACTACTACTACAGTACAGGACAGAGCCAGTACTACTACTACAGTACAGGACAGAGCTAGTACTACTATTACAGTACAGAGCTAGTACTACTACTACTACAGTACAGGACAGAGCCAGCTTTCCTCACCACATTGTCCAGTCTATTCCTCTCTGCTGCTGCTCCATCAGACCAGCCCATAAAAGATAAAAGTACCAGTTATAGTACCAGTTATAGTACAAGTTATAGTACCAGTAGTACCAGTTGTAGTGCAAGTTATAGTACCAGTAATACCAGTTGTAGTACCAGTTATAGTACCAGTAATACCAGTTATAGTACAAGTTATAGTACCAGTAATACCAGTTGTAGTACCAGTAGTACAAGTTGAAGTACCAGTTATAGTACCAGTTATAGTACCAGTAGTACCAGTTATAGTACCAGTTATAGTACCAGTAGTACCAGTTGTAGTACAAGTTGAAGTACCAGTTATAGTACCAGTTATAGTACCAGTAGTACCAGCTGTAGTACCAGTTATAGTACCAGTAGCACCAGTTATAGTAGCAGTAGTACCAGTCGTAGTACCAGTAGTACCAGTTGTAGTACCAGTTGTAGTACCAGTAATACCAGTTATAGTACCAGTTATAGTACCAGTAGTACCAGTTATAGTACCAGTAGTACCAGTTATAGTACCAGTAGTACCAGCTGTAGTACCAGTACTAACAGTTGTAGTAGGTAGGATGTGTGTGAGGTACAGACAGGTATTGCACATATGGTTATTGCACATGTTATTGTTGTTATTATTATTGTCTGTTGCTACGGTGATCATCCTGGTTGTTCAGTCTGATGGCAGCGGGGAGGAAGGACCTGATGGAGCTGATGGAGCTCTCCATGGTGCTGATGGAGCTCTCCATGGTCCTGATGGAACTCTCCATGGACCTGATGGAGCTCTCCATGGTGCTGATGGAGCTCTCCATGGACCTGATGGAGCTCTCCATGGTGCTGATGGAGCTCTCCATGGACCTGATGGAGCTCTCCATGGTGCTGATGGAGCTCTCCATCGACCTGATGGAGTTCTCCATGGTGCTGATGGAGCTCCCCATGGTGCTGATGGAGCTAGTAGTACTACTACAGCCCAGGGCAGAGCTAGTACTACTACTACAGTACAGGACAGGACAGAGCTAGTACTACTACTACTACAGTACAGGACAGAGCTAGTACTACTACTACAGTACAGGACAGAGCTAGTACTACTACTACAGTACAGGACAGAGCTAGTACTACTACTACAGCCCAGGACAGAGCTAGTACTACTACTACAGTACAGGACAGAGCTAGTACTACTACTACAGTACAGGACAGAGCTACTACTACTACTACAGTACAGTTTAGAGCTAGTACTACTACTACAGCCAAGGACAGAGCTAGTACTACTACTACAGTACAGGACAGAGCTAGTACTACTACTACAGCCCAGGACAGAGCTAGTACTACTACTACAGTACAAGACAGAGCTAATACTACTAGTGCAGCTAGTACTACTACTACAGTACAGGACAGAGCTAGTACTACTACTACAGTACAGGACAGAGCTAGTACTACTACTACAGCCTAGGGCAGAGCTAGTACTACTACTACAGTACAGGACAGAGCTAGTACTACTACTACAGTACAGGACAGAGCTAGTACTACTACTACAGCCCAGGACAGAGCTAGTACTACTACTACAGTACAGGACAGAGCTAGTAGTACTACTACAGTACAGGACAGAGCTAGTACTACTACTACAGCCCAGGACAGAGCTAGTACTACTACTACAGTACAGGATAGAGCTAGTACTACTACTACAGTACAAGACAGAGCTAATACTACTAGTGCAGCTAGTACTACTACTACAGTACAGGACAGAGCTAGTACTACTACTACAGTACAGGACAGAGCTAGTACTACTACTACAGCCCAGAGCTAGTACCACTACTACAGCCCAGGACAGAGCTAGTACTACTACTACAGCCCAGGGCAGAGCTAGTACTACTACTACAGTACAGGACAGAGCTAGTAGTAATACTACAGTACAGGAAAGAGCTAGTACTACTACTACAGTACAGGAAAGAGCTAGTACTACTACTACAGTACAGGACAGAGCTAGTAGTAATACTACAGTACAGGACAGAGCTAGTACTACTACTACAGTACAGGAAAGAGCTAGTACTACTACTACAGTACAGGACAGAGCTAGTAGTAATACTACAGCCCAGGACAGAGCTAGTACTACTACTACAGTACAGGACAGAGCTAGTACTACTACTACAGCACAAGACAGAACAGCTAGTACTACTACTACAGCCCAGGACAGAGCTAGTACTAATACTACAGTACAAGACAGAACAGCTAGTACTACTACTACAGCCCAGGACAGAGCTAATACTACTACTACAGTACAGACAGATACAGTACTACTACTACAGTACAGGACAGAGCTAGTACTACTACTACAGTACAGGACAGAGTTAGTACTACTACTACAGTACAGGACAGAGCTAGTACTACTAATACAGTACAGGATAGAGGTAGTACTACTACTACAGTACAGGACAGAGCTAGTACTAAAACTACAGTACAGGACAGAGCTAGTACTACTACTACTACTACTACTACTACAGGACAGAGCTAGTACTACTAATACAGTACAGGACAGAGCTAGTACTACTACTACAGTACAAAACAGAGCTAGTACTAATACTACAGTACAGGACAGAGCTAGTACTACTACTACAGTACAGGACAGAGCTAGTACTACTACTACAGTACAGGACAGAGCTAGTACTACTAGTAAAGTACAGGACAGAGCTAGTACTACGACTACAGTACAGGACAGAGCTAGTACTACTACTACAGTACAGGACAGAGCTAGTACTACTACTACTACTACTACAGTACAGGACAGAGCTAGTACTACTACTACACTACAGGACAGAGCTAGTACTACTACTACAGTACAGGACAGAGCTAGTACTACTACTACACTACAGGACAGAGCTAGTACTACTACTGCAGTACAGGACAGAGCCAGCTTTCCTCGCCACATTGTCTAGTCTATTCCTCTCTGCTGCTGCTCCATCAGACCAGCCCATAAAAGATACAAGTACCAGTTATAGTACCAGTAGTACCAGTTGTAGTACCGGTTAAAGTAGAATTAGTACCAGTTGTAGTACCAGTACTACCAGTTGTATTACCAGTAGTACAAGTTGAAGTACCAGTAGTACCAACTGTAGTACCAGTAGTACCAGTTATAGTACCAGCTGTAGTACCAGTAGTACCAGTTGTAGTACCAGTTATAGTACCAGTAGTACCAGTTATAGTACCAGTAGTACCAATTGTAGTACCAGTTTTAGTACCAGTAGTACCAGTTGTAGTACTAGTAATACCAGTTATAGTAGCAGCAGTACCAGTTATAGTACCAGTAGTACCAACTGTAGTACCAGTAGTACCAGTTATAGTACCAGCTGTAGTACCAGTAGTACCAGTTGTAGTAGGTAGGATGTGTTTGGATAAAGTTTGGATAAAGTCTTTTTTATTCTTATAAGTTTTGTTTTTGTTTTGTTCTATTTTTATTTCTTTTATATAAGGTATTTAAATATTAGTGGAAGAGTCTGTCTGTGGGACTAGTGGACTGCGATAGTTTGAGTAGTGAACAGAAGGTAAATTACACTAAAGGTGAACTTCCTTTGGCTCCATCTGGTGGAAAGTAGGTAAATTACACTAAAGTGCGCTGACGACCAACTCCCCATGTGGAGAGGAGGTAAACTTCCTCTGGCTCCATCTGGTGGATAAAGACTGCAAGTGTATTAATTCATTTCAATAGCTTAAAAAAAAAAGGCAGACATACACTTCAATTGAAATTTTATTTCGAACATGAAACAAAAGTGAATACTAAACTAAACAATAATAATCAATAATAAATAAATGCAAATAAGAAAACAAAACAAAAATATAAATAAAAAAAACATGCATCCACCATAATTAACGTGCTCGAAAAGGAGTAGGACGAAGTAAAAATGTATTAAATCCTACCCCGTAAACTATATTTCATTATGATCAAAATTAATTTAATTTCTATATAAAAAACAAAAGATCAATATATAAATATCAATAATAATACATCCTCATACCTATATACACTGATATAAATATACCCATTTATAACTTAACTAGATACAACTGAGCTCTGCCATCGCTCACACGACTTTTCACATAAAACCTGCGAAATAAAGTTAGTAAAAATAAACAAATTAATCAAAAATCAAAACAGCCCAGGACAGAGCTAGTACTACTACTACAGTACAGGACAGAGCTAGTACTACTACTACAGTACAGGACAGAGCTAGTACTACTACTACAATACAGGACAGAGCTAGTACTACTACTACAGTACAGGACAGAGCTAGTACTACTACTACAATACAGGACAGAGCTAGTATTATTACTACAGTACAGGACAGAGCTAGTATTACTACTACAGTACAGGACAGAGCTAGTACTACTACTACAGTACAGGACAGAGATAGTACTACTACTACAGCCCAGAACAGAGCTAGTACTAATACTACAGTACAGGAAGGAGCTAGTACTACTACTACAGTACATGACAGAGCTAGTATTACTACTACAGTACAGGACGGAGCTAGTACTACTACTACAGTACAGGACAGAGCTAGTACTACTACTACAGCCCAGAACAGAGCTAGTACTAATACTACAGTACAGGAAGGAGCTAGTACTATTACTACAGTACAGGACAGAGCTAGTACTAATACTACAATACAGAACAGAGCTAGTACTAATACTACAGTACAGGAAAGAGCTAGTACTACTACTACAGTACAGGACAGAGCTAGTACTACTACTACAATACAGAACAGAGCTAGTACTAATACTACAGTACAGGAAAGAGCTAGTACTACTACTACAGTACAGGACAGAGCTAGTACTAATACTACAGTACAGGACAGAGCTAGTACTAATACTACAGTACAGGACAGAGCTAGTACTACTACTACAGTACAGGACAGAGCTAGTACTACTACTACAGTACAGGACAGAGCTAGTACTAATACTACAATACAGAACAGAGCTAGTACTAATACTACAGTACAGGAAAGAGCTAGTACTAATACTACAGTACAGGACAGAGCTACTACTACTACTACAGTACAGGACAGAGCTAGTACTAATACTACAGTACAGGATAGAGCTAGTACTACTACTACAGTACAGGACAGAGCCAGTACTACTACTACAGTACAGGACAGAGCTAGTACTACTATTACAGTACAGAGCTAGTACTACTACTACTACAGTAAAGGACAGTGCCAGCTTTCCTCACCACATTGTCCAGTCTATTCCTCTCTGCTGCTGCTCCATCAGACCAGCCCATAAAAGATAAAAGTGCCAGTTATAGTACCAGTTGTAGTACAAGTTATAGTACCAGTAATACCAGTTGTAGTACCAGTTATAGTACCAGTAATACCAGTTATAGTACAAGTTATAGTACCAGTAATACCAGTTGTAGTACCAGTAGTACAAGTTGAAGTACCAGTTATAGTACCAGTTATAGTACCAGTAGTACCAGTTATAGTACCAGTTATAGTACCAGTAGTACCAGTTGTAGTACAAGTTGAAGTACCAGTTATAGTACCAGTAATACCAGTTATAGTACAAGTTATAGTACCAGTAATACCAGTTGTAGTACCAGTAGTACAAGTTGAAGTACCAGTTATAGTACCAGTTATAGTACCAGTAGTACCAGTTATAGTACCAGTTATAGTACCAGTAGTACCAGCTGTAGTACCAGTTATAGTACCAGTAGTACCAGTTATAGTACCAGTTTTAGTACCAGTAAAACTAGTTCTAGTACCAGTTGTACCAGTTATAGTACCAGTTTTAATGCCAGTAGTACCAGTAGTACCAGTAGTACCAGCTGTAGTACCAGTAGTACCAGTTGTAGTAGGTAGGATTTGTTTGGATAAAGTCTTTTTTATTCTTATAAGTTTTGTTTTTGTTTTGTTTTATTTTTATTTATTTTATATAAGGAATACATATTAGTGGAAGAGTCCGTCTGTGGAACTAGTGGGCTGCGATAGTTTGAGTAGTGAACAGAAGGTAAATTACACTAAAGGTAAACTTCCTTTGGCTCCATCTGGTGGAAAGAAGGTAAATTACACTAAAGTGCGCTGACGACCAACTCCCCATGTGGAGAGGAGGTAAACTTCCTCTGGCTCCATCTGGTGGATAAAGACTGCAAGTTTATTAATTCATTCCAATAGCTTAAAAAAAAAGCAGACATACACTTGAATTGAAATTTTATTTCGAACATGAAACAAAAGTGAATACTAAACTAAACAATAATAATCAATAATAAATAAATGCAAATAAGAAAACAAAACAAAAATATAAATAAAAAAAACATGCATCCACCATAATTAACGTGCTTGAAAAGGAGTAGGACGAAGTAAAAACGTATTAAATCCTCCCCCCTAAACTATATTTCATTATGATCTAAATTAATTTAATTTCTATATAAAATACAAAAGATCAATATATAAATATCAATAATAATACATCCTCATACCTATATACACTGATATAAATATACCCATTTATAACTTAACTAGATACAACTGAGCTCTGCCATCGCTCACACGACTTTTCACATAAAACCTGCAAATTAAAGTTAGTAAAAATAAACAAATAAACAAATTAATCAAAATCAAAACAGCCCAGGACAGAGCTAGTACTACTACTACAGCCCAGGACAGAGCTAGTACTACTACTACAGTACAGGACAGAGCTAGTACTACTACTACAGTACAGGACAGAGCTAGTACTACTACTACAGTACAGGACAGAGCTAGTACTACTACTACTACTACTACTACAGTACAGGACAGAGCTAGTACTACTACTACAGTACAGGACAGAGCTAGTACTAATACTACAGTACAGGACAGAGCTAGTACTACTACTACAGTACAGTACAGGGCTAGTACTACTGCTACAGTACAGGACAGAGCTAGTACTACTACTACAGTACAGGACAGAGCTAGGGATGTTAATAATTAATCGATTTTCGATTAATTGCCGTTATGAAATTACCCGATTAAAATTAACGATTACAATTAATCTATTTATTTATTTATTTATTTTTTTCGTTTAATTTCACCAGCTGGTATTACGCCCGGACCACATTTAATGCGACACAACACGCTGCCGCCGCGGCGCGCACAGAAGAAAGAGACGGCGGATAATGTTTGGTTTTAGTAATATCATGCTCAGGCAATGAGTCTGCAATGGCCCAGACGGGAGACACATGTATCTCTGTGCTTAACTTTTATTTTTAATCCACTCTATATTCTTCTGGTTGTTCTCCGATGCTCCCCTAAAGCCTGAATTATGGTTCCGCCTTAAATCGACGCAGAGCCGCCGCCGTAGCCTACGGCGTAGGCTCTGCGTTGTTGTAACGCGGACCATAAATCAGCCTTCACCCGGTACATACATAGGTTCCTCTAAACATCTGTTCCTGCTACAGTTTTAACTAAAAGAAAATGTGATCCAATACAGCAGGTCTCATAATTTTATTTTGAACACTGCCAAAACTCTAACTTAAAACGTAACTAGAACTTAAAATTAGCTTGACACAAATGACACTATTATGGCTGCTGCTACTACTAATAGCCTTGAAGTGCACTTTATATTATATTCCTTGAGGTACAAAAATGTCTTTTTGTTACTTTTGTATCAAATAAATATTTGATTAAGGAATACATTAAAATGTCCTTTGTATTTTATATAAGCAAAAAAAATTATGTTTGTATCTCAGATGGGGAAAAAACGCCGCTTATCAACTAATCGATGATCGATCGATAAGGTTATCAACTATCAATTAATGAAATAATCGATAATTTGCATCCCTAGACAGAGCTAGTACTACTACTACAGTACAGGACAGAGCTAGTACTACTACTACAGCCCAGGACAGAGCTAGTACTACTACTACAGTACAGTACAGGGCTAGTACTACTGCTACAGTACAGGACAGAGCTAGTACTACTACTACAGTACAGGACAGAGCTAGTACTACTACTACAGTACAGGACAGAGCTAGTACTACTACTACAGTACAGGACAGAGCTAGTACTACTACTACAGCCCAGGACAGAGCTAGTACTACTACTACAGTACAGTACAGGGCTAGTACTACTGCTACAGTACAGGACAGAGATAGTACTACTACTACAGTACAGGACAGAGCTAGTACTACTACTACAGTACAGTACAGGGCTAGTACTACTGCTACAGTACAGGACAGAGATAGTACTACTACTACAGTACAGGACAGAGCTAGTACTACTACTACAGTACAGGACAGAGCTAGTACTACTACTACAGTACAGGAAAGAGCTAGTACTAATACTACAGTACAGGACAGAGCTAGTACTACTACTACAGCCCAAGAAAGAGCTAGTACTACTACTACAGTACGGGACAGAGCTAGTACTACTACTACAGTACAGGACAGAACTAGTACTACTACTAAAGTACAGGGAAGAGCTAGTACTAATACTACTACAGCCCAGGACAGGATAAAAGTACCAGTTATAGTACCAGTAGTACCAGTTATAGTAGCATTAGTACCGGTTGTAGTACAAGTTGTAGTACCAGCTGTAGTACCAGTAGTATCAGTTATAGTACAAGTTATAGTACCAGTTATATTACCAGTAGTACCAGTAGTACCAGTTATAGTACCAGTAGTACCAGTTGTAGTACCAGCTATAATACCAGTAGTACCAGTTGTAGGACAAGTAATACTAGTTCTAGTACCAGTAGTACCAGTTGTAGTACCAGTTGTAGTACCAGTAGTACCAGTTATAGTACCAGTAGTACCAGTTATAGTACCAGTTATAGTACCAGTAGTACCAGTTGTAGTACCAGTAGTACCAGCTGTAGTAGGTAGGATGTGTGTGAGGTACAGACAGATATTGCACATATGGTTATTGCACATATTATTGTCCGTTGCTACGGTGATCAGCCTTGTTGTACAGTCTGATGGCAGCGGGGAGGAAGGACCTGATGGAGCTCTCCATGGTGCTGATGGAGCTCTTTATGGTCCTGATGGAGCTAGTACTACCACTACAGCCCAGGGCAGAGCTAGTACTAAAACTTTAGTACAGGACAGAGCTAGTACTACTACTACAGTACAGGACAGAGCTAGTACTACTACTACAGTACAGGACAGAGCTAGTACTACTAGTACAGAACAGGAGAGAGCTAGTACTAATACTACAGCCCAGGGCAGAGCTATTACTAAAACTTTAGTACAGGACAGAGTTAGTACTAAAACTACAGTACAGTACAGAGCTAGTACTACTACTACAGTACAGGACAGAGTTAGTAATACTACTACAGTACAGGACAGAGCTAGTACTACTACCACAGTACAGGACAGAGCTAGTACTACTACTACAGCCCAGGACAGAGCTAGTACTAGTACTACAGTACAGTACAGAGCTAGTACTACTACTACAGTACAGGACAGATCTAGTACTACTACTACATCCCAGGACAGAGCTAGTACTACTACTACAGTACAGGACAGAGCTAGTACTACTACTACAGTACAGGACAGAGCTAGTAGTACTACTACAGTACAGGACCGAGCTAGTACTACTACTACAGTACAGGACCGAGCTAGTACTAATACTACAGTACAGAACAGAGCTAGTACTAATACTACAGTACAGGAAAGAGCTAGTACTAATACTACAGTACAGGACAGAGCTAGTACTACTACTACAGCCCAGGACAGAGCTAGTACTACTACTACAGTACAGGAAAGAGCTACTACTACTACTACAGTACAGGACAGAGCTAGTACTAGTACTACAGTACAGGACAGAGCCGGCTTTCCTCACCACCTTGTCCAGTCTATTCCTCTCTGCTGCTGCTCCATCAGACCAGCCCATAAAAGATAAAAGTACCAGTTATAGTACCAGTAGTACCAGTTATTGTACCAGTAGTACCAGTTATAGTACCAGTAGTACCAGTTATAGTACCAGTTATAGTACCAGTAATACCAGTTGTAGTACCGGTTATAGTACCAGTTTTAGTACCATTAGTACCAGTTGTAGTACAAGTTGAAGTACCAGTTATAGTACCAGTTATAGTACCAGTAGTACCAGTTGTAGTACAAGTTATAGTACCAGTAGCACCAGTTCTATTGCCTATTATAGTACCAGTAGTACCAGTTGTAGTACCAGTACTACTAGTTGTAGTATCAGTAGTACAAGTTTTAGTACCAGTTGTAGTACAAGTTGAAGTACCAGTTATAGTACCAGTTATAGTACCAGTAGTACCAGTTATAGTACCAGTAGTACCAGTTATAGTACCAGTTATAGTACCAGTATTACCAGTTGTAGTACCGGTTATAGTAGAATTAGTACCAGTTATAGTACCATTAGTACCAGTTGTAGTACAAGTTGAAGTACCAGTTCTATTACCTATTATAGTACCAGTAGTACCAGTTGTAGTACCAGTAGTACCAGTTGTAGTACCAGTTGTAGTACCAGTTATAGTACCAGTAGCACCAGTTGTAGTACAAGTTGAAGTACCAGTTATAGTACCAGTAGTACCAGTTAAAGTACCAGTAGTACCAGTTGTAGTACCAGTTATAGTGACAGTTATAGTACCAGTAGTACCAGTTACAGTACCAGTTGTAGTACCAGTTATAGTACCAGTAGTACCAGTTGTAGTACCAGTTATAGTACCAGTTATAGTACCAGTAGTACCAGTTATAGTACCAGTTGTAGTACCAGTAGTACCAGTTATAGTACCAGTTGTAGTACCAGTAATACTAGTTCTAGTACCAGTAGTACCAGTTATAGTATCTGTAGTACCAGTTATAGTACCAGTTGTAGTACCAGTAATACCAGTTGTTGTACCAGTTATAGTACCAGTAGTACCAGTAGTACCAGTTGTAGTACTAGTAATACCAGTTATAGTACCAGTTATAGTACCAGTAGTACCAGTTGTAGTACCAGTTATAGTACCAGTTATAGTACCAGTAGTACCAGTTGTAGTACCAGTTATAGTACCAGTATTACCAGTTATGGCGCTTTTGCATTAGTCTCACTTCTCCCCGGTTCTACCCGCTATGGCCCCATTTTGCGCTTTCGCACTAGGGCTGAGACGGGTAAAGCCGCTCCAAGTCGATACTTTTTTCTGTAACCATTTCAGCCAGGTTCTTTGCGGGCTGAGAAGGGACTATTTCTGACGTCACCACCCTCCTCGCCACCGATTGGTCGGGGGGCGGGGCCGTCACCACCCTCCGCGCCTCTGATTGGTCGGGGGGCGGGGCCGGCAGACGTTTGAATCAGGAAGCGGGAGTCAGAGCGAGGCGACTCGCGGCTCGCAGCGATTTTATTATAAAGCGCAAAACGTCTGTTTGGTGATCCAACTCTGAGGTGCAGATGTTCATAAACCTGGTGGCTGAGGAGAAAAAATTTAAAAAGGGATGTAGACGGGCTGTTTTACTCTCAGCCGCTCCCGGCTCCAGCTGATTTCTCATCAGCGCGACATGAACAAAGCGGTTGCGCAATCGAGTACGTCACAGCAGCTTCACCCAAACCTGCCCGCTTCTCCCCTGGCAATGCGAAAACACACGGGTGGAACCGTGCCGTACCGCGCCGAGCGGAGCCGGGCTCAACCGATACTAGTGCAAAAGTGGCATTATAGTACCAGTTGTCGTACCAGTAATACTAGTTCTAGTACCAGTTGTACCAGTTGTAGTACCAGTAGTACCAGTTCTAGTACCAGTAGTACCAGTTATAGTACCAGTAGTACCAGTTGTAGTACCAGTTATAGTACCAGTTATAGTACCAGTTATAGTACCAGTTGTAGTACCAGTAATACTAGTTCTAGTACCAGTTGTACCAGTTGTAGTACCAGTAGTACCAGTTTTAGTACCAGTAGTACCAGTTGTAGTACCAGTTATAGTACCAGTTATAGTACCAGTAGTACCAGTTATAGTACCAGTTGTAGTACCAGTAATACTAGTTCTAGTACCAGCTGTACCAGTTGTAGTACCAGTTATAGTACCAGTTATAGTACCATTTATAGTACCAGTAGTACCAGTTGTAGTACCAGTTATAGTACCAGTTATAGTACCAGTAGTACCAGTTGTAGTACCAGTTATAGTACCAGTATTACCAGTTATAGTACCAGTTGTAGTACCAGTAATACTAGTTCTAGTACCAGTTGTACCAGTTGTAGTACCAGTTATAGTACCAGTTATAGTACCATTTATAGTACCAGTAGTACCAGTTGTAGTACCAGTTATAGTACCAGTTATAGTACCAGTAGTACCAGTTGTAGTACCAGTTCTAGTACCAGTAGTACCAGTTATAGTACCAGTAGTACCAGTTATAGTACCAGTTGTAGTACCAGTAATACTAGTTCTAGTACCAGTTGTACCAGTTGTAGTACCAGTAGTACCAGTTATAGTACCAGTAGTACCAGTTGTAGTACCAGTTAAAGTACCAGTTATAGTACCATTTATAGTACCAGTAGTACCAGTTGTAGTACCAGTAATACTAGTTCTAGTACCAGTTGTACCAGTTGTAGTACCAGTAGTACCAGTTATAGTACCAGTAGTACCAGTTGTAGTACCAGTTAAAGTACCAGTTATAGTACCAGTTGTAGTACCAGTTGTACCAGTTATAGTACCAGTAGTAACAGTTATAGTACAAGTTGTAGTACCAGTAATACCAGTTGTTGTACCAGTTATAGTACCAGTAGTACCAGTTATAGTACCAGTAGTACCAGTTATACTACCAGTAGTACCAGTTGTAATGCCAGTAGTACCAGTTGTAGTACCAGTTATAGTACCAGTTATAGTACCAGTAATACCAGTTATAGTAGCAGCAGTACCAGTTATAGTACCAGTAGTACCAGCTGTAGTACCAGTAGTACCAGTTGTAGTACTAGTAATACCAGTTATAGTAGCAGCAGTACCAGTTGTAGTACCAGTAGTACCTGTTGTAGTAGGTAGGATGTGTTTGGATAAAGTTTGGATCAAGTCTTTTTTATTCTTATAAGTTTTGTTTTTGTTTTGTTCTATTTTTATTTCTTTTATATAAGGTATAAATATTAGTGGAAGAGTCGGTCTGTGGGACTAGTGGACTGCGATAGTTTGAGTAGTGAACAGAAGGTAAATTACACTAAAGGTAAACTTCCTCTGGCTCCATCTGGTGGAAAGTAGGTAAATTACACTAAAGTGCACTGACGACCAACTCCCCCATGTGGAGAGGAGGTAAACTTCCTCTGGCTCCATCTGGTGGATAAAGACTGCAAGTGTATTAATTCATTCCAATAGCTTAAAAAAAAAAGGCAGACATACACTTGAATTGAAATTTTATTTCGAACATGAAACAAAAGTGAATACTAAACTAAACAATAATAATCAATAATAAATAAATGTAAATAAGAAAACAAAACAAAAATATAAATAAAAAACATGCATCCACCATAATTAACGTGCTCGAAAAAGAGTAGGACGAAGTAAAAACGTATTAAATCCTACCCCCTAAACTATATTTCATTATGATCAAAATTATTGTAATTTCTATATAAAAAACAAAAGATAAATATATAAATGTCAATAATAATACATCCTCATACCTATATACACTGATATAAATATACCCATTTATAAGTTAACTAGTGCTATCGCTCACAGAACGACTTTTCACATAAAACCTGCAAAATAAAGTTAGTAAAAATAAACAAATAAACAAATTAATCAAAAATGCACTCGTACACACCAATTTTATTTTTATTTTTATTTAAACTTTATTTAACCAGGAGAAAGTCTCGTTGAGATTAATAATCTCTTTTACAAGAGAGTCCTGGCCAAGACAGGCAGCAACATGGTTACAAAAACAAATAACATAAGAACAATTTATAACAATTAAAACAGTTTTAACAAAACAGTAAACAGATCGCAAAAATAGTCAAAATCAACAACAATCAAAGCACCTACAGCTAAATGTACTTGCTTCCAAGTCTTTCAGGAGAACTTTAAAAGCATCAAGTGAGACCAGATCTCTTAATTTTAAAATGTTCTGCAACTCATTCCATGCATAAGGAGCAGCATAGCTGAAGGCCCTACTACCTAGTTTAGTGCGGACCCTAGGTACAGACAATAAAAATAAGTCCTGGGAGCGAAGGTTATGACTCCCAGTGCTTTTTTGAAAAACATAATTTCCTAAATAGAGTGGAAGTAGGCCAAGAATGGCCTTATAAACAAAGACATGCCAATTATAGAGTCTACGGGTGGACAGAGCAGACCATCCGACCCGAGTGTACAAAGAGCAGTGGTGAGTACGAGATCTAAAATTTGTTATAAATCTCAATGCTCCATGATAGACAGTATCCAATGAGTGAAGACATAGAGCAGATGCATGCATGCATCGCCGTAGTCAAGCACAGACATAAAAGTGGTGGCAACAAGTCTCTTTTTGGCTTCGAAGGAAAAGCAAGCCTTATTTCTAAAATAAAAACCCAATTTTAGTTTCAACTTTTTTACAAGATGCTGAATATGAGGCTTAAATGAGAGCGAATCATCAATTATGAATCCAAGATACTTAAATTGCGATACAGATTCAATCTCAGAACCCTGAAAAGTAGTGATGGACGGGAGATTCACTGGCTTGGATTTTGCATTAGAAAACGTCATGAGTTTTGTTTTGTCAGCATTTAAAAGAAGCTTCAACTCAAACAGGGTACATTGCACAGTATTAAAAGCAAGCTGTAGCTGACAGAGTGCCTGATTTAAAGTAGGCGCAGAACAATAAATCACTGTGTCATCGGCATAAAAATGAAAATTTGCCTCAGCAGCATTTTGATCAAGACAGTTGATATAGATAATAAAAAGTAAAGGCCCAAGGACCGACCCCTGGGGCACACCATTTCTAATATTAAGGGGGCTGGAGGTGACACCTTTAGCCTGCACACACTGTGATCTACCTGATAAATAATTTCCAAACCACAAGACAGTCTGTTCAGAGAGTCCAATATTCACAAGTCTTTGAATAAGAATAGCATGATCAACTGTGTCGAAAGCCTTAGACAGATCAAGAAAGAGGGCTGCACAGTGTTGATTGTTGTCTAAGGTTTCAATGAAATCATTAACTACCTTTAAGGCTGCTGTCGTTGTGCTGTGAATTCTTCCTAAAACCCGATTGGAAATTTGACAAACGATTGTTTGTTGATAAAAATTCTTTTAGTTGTTGACTCACAAGGGATTCCAGAACTTTCATCAGGGCAGACAATTTAGAGATGGGCCTGTAGTTGTTTAAAATACTAGAGTCACCACCTTTTAACAGAGGGAGAACAAAAGCAGATTTCCATATAGTCGGGATTTTGTTTGTGAACAAGGAAAGGTTAAAAAGATATGCTATAGGTTCTGCAATAAAATCAGCTGCTAACTTTAAAAAGTAAGGTTCAAGATTATCAGGACCCCCAGATTTTCTAATATCTAAGGATTTCAAGGCCTTTTGTACCTCAGAGACTGTGACAGGCTTAAAGCTAAAGATTTGACCGTCTGTAACATGGACATCTGGACTAATAGTAGTAGAGCGACTAGGAGCTGGCATAGACCCAGCACTAACAGTGTCGAACAAGGAACCAGAGGAAATGAAATGCTCATTAAAACAATTCAGCCAAGAACCAAGAATTAATATCTGAAAGATAAATATATTTGTAAAATAAAAGCCAAACAAGAATCTCCCTGGATGTCCTACCATTGGCACTGATCTCAATGAGTAGTCCCCTATATATGCAGATCAAAATCCCTGCTTAAGTTGAATAAATCTTACTGCTGAAGCCCTAAATATGTTAGATTGCATTACTTGTTGAACTGCTTGTCCCACTCACGGTTGCAGCTCCTCTTTAATAGATGCAGGCAGACCGGGGTTTGACTGTGTGCTTCAACTGCACATGACTGCTAACCCGACTAATTGCTTTGCACTGCTTTCTTCCCAGTGGCTTCTAATGTTTCCATCCCACCCACCTTTTCAACTACACGTGTCTCTACAGAGCAGGTAAACTCCAAATGGGGCATATGCCCTCAACATATATTTACACTGTTTATGCAACTTAAAGTTCTTACCTTGTGTTGTCCGTCTTCCAGGGTGTTTAGGCTAAGAGTCCCTGGAGCACCTAAACCCAATTTAAACGTTCTGGGACAAACCATGTGGTAATTGAATAGGGGGGGAGTTTAGCAACTATGAAATGTGTTTATTAATAATTTATTTAAATGCAGTATGCAACATTATTTTAAGAAGATTCAATCAATATAGGAATTGTTGATTAAAGTGTGTGTGTATATATTATATCATTATATATTCTGAACCCTAACTGAATAACTTCAAACAGATCATTTCTATACAAATGGTCACCTAACTGGCTGCAACTACCTTTTCCTGGATTTTAGATACAAATGGATGGTTGGAAATTGGTCTATAATTAGCTAAAATGTCTCGGTCAAGAGAAAGTTTTTAAGTAAAGATTTAATTACTGCAAATTTAAAAACCTGTGGTACACATCCTAAGTCTAGGGATACGTTGATCTGGTCCAGTATTGTCGTACCAATAAAAGAAAATATTTTTTGAGTAGTGACGTTGGTATGGGGTCTAACAGACAAATGGTTTATTTAGCTCTATTGATAACGGAGGAATTTATCAAAGCTGAAGAAACAACACAGCCACTACCAGATGGGCCTGGTTGATTTCTTCTGTAATTCTGATGATTTTAATGTTAAAGAAGCTCATAAAGTTTTCACTACTGAGAGCTGCAGGAATGCACGGCTCAACAGAGTTGTGACTCTTTGTCAGCCTGGCTACAGCAATGAACAGAGACTTGGGTACTTTTGTTATCCTCTATCAATGATGAATAATAAGCTGTTCTAGTGTTGTGAAGGGCTTCTTTATATACCATTAGAACATTTTCCAAAAAAGTCCATACGCCCATCCTAATCTGAGCTTCTTATTTAGACAGTCATAAACTCTGATGTTGCTCCTTCTTAGAAGAATATAGAAAAAAAGAACACTGAGACCAAGATTATTATTCTCATTTTTAATCTCTTAAAAACTTATACACATCTTTACCTCTGAAATCACAAAACTTGATAACTGCTTTATAATGAAATACCATTAACAATCATTCAAATGTTCTGCATAGAACATACAATATAATTCACCTCTTTAAAAAACTAAAACAAATATACATTTATAGAAATGAACTCAGTCTTACAGGAAAACCTCTTAGTTTAAAAGCAAGTACTTGAAGTCGTCATTCTGGACTCGGGGCAGTAAAAGTCCTAGGTTTACCAAAATAACAGATTTCGGTAACTAATGACCATGCCACTGATTAAAAGCCAATCTACCTTAGAAGAGACTTCTGACCACAAGATTCAGCCACGGTGAAGACACAAGAGTCGACAGTGTTGTTTATGCTAATGATCCTCAGTGTTGGATTATTTGTAATCATCGTAAATAAGCCAAAAGGAAAAGAAAACAACTAATTTGAATATGTACAAACATTTTACATTTACATTATAAACTTAGGTTGCCAGCTTTCTTGCATAATGCAGGAATTTGTGTTTCATAATATCTGTGGGATTGGGGGTTGTTTTTTCACTCTGTTGCCTTGACAACAACTTAAGCCCCTTTTCTTATGATATTAACATCCATACTAAGTGATCTGGTCACATGGGGACAGCCTTGAGGACAGGTGTTAATACCTCAGGACACATTTAAAGATGAACTTTTATCAGCGCAAACTTTGCCTCAACAACTGATAACTAGCCAGGGGTAAGTGATCCTCCATTCAACAAGGTTAATGGAGGAGAACATAAGTCCATGGACAAGTCTTTCTAAAATGTCTTAGCACACTTTCTGCTTGCAGGTTTTCTACAGTAAGTTGTAATTTCCTGCAGAAACCTAAAGTCCATGGAGTTGTCTCTGCAATCTTGTCAACATCAAAAACACGCCAACATAAATGTAAATGTCATGTCAACATAAAAAACAAATCAGATGTTCAAAACTGTGTGAATGCCAGAATCCAAGCACGTTTTCTTTGAATTAAAGTGAAGCAAAACACACATGCATGAGCATAATGCTCCTCCATCCCCCACCACCAAGTAAATCAATTTGAAAATGATAACAAGCATAAGTATTTATTAAAAAAAAGGCTCATCCAAACAAAGAAAATGGCAAAAGCATACAGAAAAGACAAAATTAATGCGCTGCAAGTTTGACACACCTTTCAGAAGTTAAAGCCAGGAAAAGTAATATGCTTAATGCCTAATAAGAAAACCACAGAAGTCTTTACTTTACAATGATGACTTACTGGCTACAAAATAAACCCCCAATATGATTAAGTATAGAAAAAACCCCAGTTGTCACCACTCTTCTCTTCCAGGCATGTTCCTATCAGCCCTGCCTTCTGTAGATCCTGACTCATTGTCTAATCCAATCTTATCCCACTCTGTTATGTTTGGCAGTCTCGTTCGCTTCAAAGCCCTCTTATCTAAAACCACACCTTCGCACCATCATTTGCCATTACAGTGTTTAAGGATTGGTTCAAAAAAAGGATTCATAATTTCCTGGATATATTCATAGATCAGATTTTCATATCATTTGAACAGGTACACGAAAAATACAACATTCCAAGCTCACAGTTTCACAAATATTCACAGATAAAGAGTTTTGTTATCTAGAATAATCCATCCATGCATCCAATGGATTCAATGGAAATTATACTTATGCAAGATCCTTTAAAAAAAGGGGGGGGGGGGGGGGGTATCCAAGATATATGACAATCTGTAAAACCTAACTGGTAAAGTTACTATGGACCATCTGAGAACAGTCTGGCAGTCTGGAACGATCAAGTGTGATTACAGAGTCACAGAGTGGTTTATGTTATGAGACATTTATTGCGCTTTTATACTAGTACGTACTCAGCGTGACTCGACTCGTCACGCCTCGCCTCCACTCGCCTTGTCCTCGTTTGTTTAGACACCCAGATGAGAAGTAGGAGGTTGGAGAAGCTGCTGTGACATATATTTGATTGTGTATCTAAAGGAAGAAGACAACAACACTAAAGATGTAGAGCCTGGAGGAGATGATAAATGTGCTGCTGGGTCTGGGGCTTGTGTTCAATATCAAGTTAAAAATAAAAGTGAAAGAAGCTTCAAGCGGCGGCGCTTTTTTTTTGTTTGTCTCGGCCCTGCTGAAAAGCAGCTATGAAGTGACAGAGCTCCTGGTAGATCTGGTCGTTCCTTATCTCCGTCTAGATCCCTTTTTAATTATCTCCTCAGCACCAGGTTTATGAACATCTGCACTTCAGAGTTGGACCACCAAACAGACGTTTGCGCTGCCATTGCCTGTCGGATAAAATTGCCGCGAGCCGTTCTTTCGCTGACTCCCCGCTTCCTGATTCAAACGTCTGATGGCCCCCCCGACCAATCGGTGGCCTGTATTGTGATGACGTCAGATCCAGGGCCGACTCAGCACGCTCATAACCTCGGCAGAATAGATACAGAAAAGTATCTGCTCCACCCGCCTCGGCCCGTAGTGGAAAAGCGCAAAACGGGGGCGTGTAGAAGCGCGCTGAGTAGGTACTAGTGTAAAAGCGCCATTAGAGCTAAAGAAAATCTGATTTTTACTTTACCAGGGAAGAAAGTTCAATAGAATCTGTCTGCAATTTATTGATGATTGATTATTTCACCCACAACACGTAGAAAGGTTTTTCGCTTATTTAACTGTATTTCTTTTTTTCAGTTTATCATTTATTTATATATGCATATATTTTCTATTTATCTTTTATTATTCTTCCCTAATTCTAGATTTCTTAATCTTTGCGGTATGTATACATAGGTATATCTGTATATACATATATATCTAGATAAATTAAAAATCCCCTTTGTCTGTCTGTTTTTCATTCTGAGGAGCATAGGTTGATTTTCTCACTTTAGACATATTTGAAGTTGTCACAAAGTACGATTCTTGAATATTTGTGACCACTGCAGAGATCTTTCTCCCAACTCTCATGAAATTCTGCACCAGGATTCCTCCTGAATTTTTTTTATCTCATCAAGAAACTCTTGTATCATTTTACTCTTTTTTCTTTCATGGGTTTTCTGCAGCTTCTCTTTTTCCTTCTCATTCTTTACTTCTTTCATTTGGCTCTCATGTTCCGTCTGTAAATCTTTGATTTTGATCAGATATTGGCTGTTATTTGAAACAGCCTCTGCCAGCTCACTGATTTCTCTTAGATCCCTCTCGTGTGCTTCCTCCAGACCTGCCAGGTTCTTCTTATATTTTTTCTGGAAATCATTATTCTCTTCAGCTAAACTCCTGACCTCCTCTTCAGTCTTCTTCTGCAGATCTTCTAGTTTTTCTTTTAATAGCTTTTTTTCTTTTTCCTCATTTTCTCTTCTGATGTTTTCCTCTTCCTCCATTTTCTTTTCATACATTTCTTTTTCCTTCTTGTATTGTTCCTCGAGTTCTTCCAGTCGTTTCTGCTCCTTCTGTTGTCTCTCTTCATCTTCTTTCTTTTGTTTTTCCCACAATTCTTTACGTTCTTTCTCAAAATCCTCCTTATCCTTTCTCCTCTTTTCTCGGGTCTGTTCCAACTCTCTGTTAACGGTTTTCTTTTCCTCTTTTTCTGACTGAATTTGTTTGTCCAATGTTTCAAGCGTTCTGTTCAAACTCTGGCGATGTTCTTCGTCACTACGTTCCCTTTTCCTCCTCTCCTCTTCCCTCTCTTCCTGTTCCCTGTTTTTCTCTTCTTGCTCTTTCTTTATATTTTCCTTCATTTCCTTGAGTTTCAGCTCATTTTGCTGTTGTAGTTTTTCTAGTTTTTCCTCTAATTGTTTTTTTTCTTTTTCCTCATTTTCTCTTCTGATGTTTTCCTCCTCCATTTTCTTTTCACTCATTTCTTTTTCCTTCTTGTATTGTTCCTCGAGTTCTTCCAGTCGTTTCTGCTCCTTCTGTTGTCTCTCTTCATCTTCTTTTCTTTGTTTTTCCCACCATTCTTTACGTTCTTTCTCAAAATCCTCCTTATCCTTTCTACTCTTTTCTCGGGTCTGTTCCAACTCTCTGCTAACGCTTTTCTTTTCCTCTTTTCCTGACTGAATTTGTTTGTCGAACATTTCAAGCTGTCTGTTCAAACTCTGGCGATGTTCTTCGTCACTACGCACCCATTTCTTCCTCTCCTCTTCCCTCTCTTCCTGTTCTCTCTTTTTCTCTTCTTGCTCTTTCTTTATATTTTCCTTCATTTCCTTGAGTTTCAGCTCAGTTTGTTGTTGTAAATTTTCTAGTTTTTCTTCTAATTTTTTTTTTTCTTTTTCCTCATTTTCTCTTCTGATGTTTTCCCCCTCCATTTTCTTTTCACTCATTTCTTTTTCCTTCTTGTATTGTTCCTTGAGTTCTTCCAGTCGTTTCTGCTCCTTCTGTTTTCTCTCTTCATCTTCTTTCTTTTGTTTTTCCACCAATTCTTTACGTTCTTTCTCAAAATCCTCCTTATCCTTTCTACTCTTTTCTCGGGTCAGTTCCAACTCTCTGCTAACACCTTTCTTTTCTTCTTTTTCTGACTGAATTTGTTTGTCCAACATTTCAAGCTGTTTGTTCAAACTCTGGCGATGTTCTTCGTCACTACGTTCCCTTTTCCTCCTCTCCTCTTCCCTCTCTTCCTGTTCCCTCTTTTTCTCTTCCTGCTCTTTATTTATATTTTTCTTCATTTCCTTGAGTTTCAGCTCAGTTTGTTGTTGTAGTTTTTCTCTTTCTTCTTCCATTTTTGTTTTTATTTCTTGCATTTCTTCTTCATGTTTTTGTGTGAGTTCCTCCTTTTCTCTCTGTATTTCTTCTTCCTTCTCCTGCAGGATACTCTCCATCTCCTTCTTTATCGCTGCTTCAGCTTCTTTCAGCATCTCATTGGTGTAGCAGTTTCCTCTGTTTCTCTTTAACATTTCATCGGTCTTTCTTATCAGATCTCTGACCTGATCACGATTGTTTTTATCGTAGTTATTGAACACGTGGTACCTTCCTCCACAGTCATCGATCAGCTTCTGAATCGAGTCATCCTTTCTGATGTAATCTTCAATGGATTTTTCTTCACGTTCTAATGCGTCACCATTTGTAAAAAGGATGATGGTGAACTGTTCTGAATTCTTCCCAAAAGCTTCCCTGATGAGTTTGAGTGTCTCCTTCTCCTCGGGGGTGAATCTGCCGATCGGCATCACCACCAGGAAGACGTGGGGTCCTGGAGACAGAAGACTGATGCACTTCACCATTTCCTCGTTGACCTCGTCATTTGACAGAGTCGAGTCAAACAGACCGGGAGTGTCGACCACAGCAACAGCACGACCGTCCACTTCACCAACTTCTTTCTGACAGCGTTTGGTGACTGAAGTTGGGTTTAATTCAGCTTTAAACGCTTTTCTTCCTAAAATGGTGTTTCCTGAGGAGCTTTTTCCACAGCCGGTCTTCCCAATCAGAGCAATCCTGAGAGAGTCTGAGCTCTGCTGCTCTTCATCACCTGCAACATCATAAAAAAGTACATATTAGCTGGAAATGTCAACAGTTTCTATCTCATGGTTCCAGGTGTTTCTGAGCAGTGAGAGATGAGAGTTTACCGTGAGCGTTACTTACACATCTGTGCTTCTTTCAGCTTCTTTACTTCAGCTCTCAGTGCAGTGTTGTCTCTCTCTTCTTGTACGACTCTTTCTCTTTGGACCTTCATGAATGTGTCTGCTGAGTAAGTGCAGAAGTTTTTGAGTTGGTTCATCTTTTCAACAGCAGCCAGCAGCTCTGGGACCTGCTGATTACTCTTAATGTTGAAGATGAGAGATCTCCCTCCACAGCTCTGACGGAGCTCCTGGATGTCTTTGCTCTTTTCCACAAAGTTAACCACATCTGGATGGGTGGGATCTGAGTCCACGGTGAACAGAATCATGGTGAAGGCATTGACTCGAGAGCTGAACGTGTTCTGGATGGTCTGCAGCTCCCTCTTGTCCTCATCGGTGAGTGGACCCACAGGTAGGACCAGGACGAAGGCGTGGACGCCCAAAGGTTCACACAGGGAGACACACTTGAATGATTCCTCCATCACTTCCTCTGGAGGTTTTCCACCCAAGGCAGGCAGCTCCACCAGGGAAACCCGACGTCCAAACACCTCTCCTTGATTCTGGACACACTCTGGTGAGTGGGAGACTGAACGAAGGTCTCTCCGACTTAAAATGGCCTTGGCTGCCGAGGTTTTCTCTGCTCCTTGTCTCCCAAACAGAACCAGGTTTAAAGGGGGTCTCACGTGTTGGGTGAAGGTCAGAAAGGTTCCTTTATTTTCCTCAACAATGTTCTCAATCTTCTCCATTAACTGTGTACGATCCTCTTCAAACATGTTGTACCTTCTTCCTCTGCAGTCGTGAAGCAGCTGATTTACCTCAGAACTTGACTGATGTTCTTCATGTGTGAAGATGATCATTAACCGTTTAAAACCATCCGGATCAAACAAACTGAGAGTGAAGTTCAGTCTTTGTCTGTCCTTTTGAGTAAACTCAGAAGGATTCAGCAGCAGCAGCAGAACATTTGGTCCAGGGAAGCACGAACTTGCACATTTTTTCATCTCTTTTCTGACATCCTGTTCAGACATATTGAATATGTTTGATGCTCTAGCGACTGTTACTGGTCTTTCCCTCCGCTCCCAGAATTTCCTTATCTCGAGGAAATGGGTTGCTTGTTCCCTTTTAATGAGCTTAGAAATTGTTGTTATCTTGTTGTCAATTTTCCCAAGCAGTACAATCCTGAGTGAAGAGGCTGCGAACAAATTGAAAGAGAGAAAACATTGTGTTTAAATTACAGGTCAGAGTTGGACACATTGGCCACTCATGAATATATATATATATATATATATATATATATATATATATATATATATATATATATATATATATATATATATATATATATATATATATTTATATATGTATATGTATGTATATGTATATATCGTATTTTCTGGACTATAAGCCACACCTGCATACAAGCCGCATCCAAGTTTAACTGAAATATTTATATACATATTTATTTATTTATTTATTTATTATTATTATTTTTTTGCCCCGATTTTTTACCCATTTCATCACCCAGTGCTCATACCTAAGTAACAGTCCTGGGCATTGCTCTCCTCTGCCAACCCAGGGAGGGCCCTACACTGAGCTCAGGTCTCCTCCTTATCCTGAGGAGTGACGGACCGCTTCTTTTCACCAGGCAGGGTTAGGATTCTTTGGCCGGACGTAGCGCGTGGAAGGATCACGTTATTCCGGCCAGATCCTCCCAACCCCATCTGGCGCCCCGGCTGGCCAGAGGGGGCAGTGTAGAGCCCAGGACTGTGTGCATGTTTTTGTGAGGGTAGCTCCCATTGCTACCCAAGGGAACACGGGGAGAACATGCAAACTCCACACAGTAAGATCCTTTCATATACATATTTATATATATAATATATGTATATTTATACCACGGTCTGTGTGAATACTCGATTCTGATTGGCTGTCAGGTGTAGGTTAAAAGTGATGACCTACACCTAGAAAATATTTTTTTGATTGAACTTTTTATTTACGTGGAATGCAGAGGAAGTGCCCAGCCCGAGTGGGCTTACAAGACACCAAAAAAAGAAAGAGGAACATAAAGCAAATGAAAGCCAGACAACAGACCCTGTACCAATTAAACATATAAAAGATCCTGACGCTTTATCCAGGCTTCAGAAACAAAATGAGCCAACTTAAAAACATTGAAGTTAAAGGGGACCTATTATGGCAATTAATGTATATTTTAAACAGGCCTTGAATGTCTTAAAAACAATCTAAAGCTTGTTTTTTCTACATAAATCAGAAATTCAGCCTGTGGGCCATGTCTCTAGTTTTACCACTTCTAACCCCATTTTCTGTGCTTCATTCTAGGGGCGGGGAGGCTATGATAATGAGTGTAGCAGGGGAGGGAACAAAGACTCTCCGGCCAGAGCAGCCGGCTGCGCCGTACACAAAGAGTGTCCCATGCGAGAAGCTTCTGCGACAAAATAAATTCCATTGCTTTATTTTTTTTGTATTGGACTGTCCTAACTGGCCGCGAGTTTAACAGTTTCAGTGTGGACAGAGAGCGTCCGATGTCACGCAGCTCGACGCGATAGTCGGACCCTCGCATGCAGTTACACAGTGGAAACAGATTTTAAAGCCTGATTTACGGTTCTGCGTTAAATCGACGCGTAACCTACGCAGGCTCTGCGTTGGTGTAACGTGGAACCATAAATCAGCCTTTAGTCACCTCGTCTTCACACAGGAAGATTTAATTTAAAGGGGACATATTATGAAAAACACGTTTTTCTTGTTTTAACATATATAAAGTGGTCTCCCCTCACCCTGCCAGCACAGGGGAGACAAAATACCATGAATTTCTGCAAGGTCTGTGACCCCCGCCTTACAGAATCCCCCAGTGTCACGTGATTTTTTTTGAGCCGATGAGAATCTGCGCCTAGGGTGACGTCACCCGAGGCGCAGAGGTTCTGCCTCCGCTGCTGAAACCACGCCCACAACCAGCTCTCTCCGTCGGCTGGAGCTCCGCCATTGTTCAGCAGTGGTGACTGTTTTCCACCGGTTTCAACAGCGAGGGAGAGTAGAAATGAGATTTTGCATCGACATTTACCCTCATAAAAGGATCAGTTCCCACAGCACGGACCCGGCAACTGCACACGAGTCAGCGGTAAGTTCCTTTTTTTTTAATGTTATTTATATTTGTATGATCTTTGCATGGGCTAAGTATTTAGCTTAGCTCCGGAGCCCGGGCGCCGCATACGGAGCTGGGGGGGCTGCTCACGGACCGGACCGTCGAGGAGCCCCGGGCTCGGGGCTCTATTAGTACCGTAATACATTTTTCTTCTGTGGTTTCAGATCTTTCAAGCACCTGGAGCTGTACACATTCAGAAGACGCGCGGTCGTTCCTTGAGCCAGCAATAGTGCATACATTTTATTTATATATTTTAACAATAAAGTTGCCATTTTTGAAAATTCAGTGTTGTGATTTCTTTACAGTTAACATGATTCATTTGTCTTGTAACATAAGAAGTGAAATGATGAGGAATCGGAGTAAATAACTGTGGTGTACCTGTTTAGAATTAAATTCAATCTTCCTGTGTGAAGACGAGGTGACTAAATGCTGATTTATGGTTCCGCGTTACACCGACGCAGAGCCTACGGCGTAGGTACGTGTCGATTTAACGCAGAACCGTGGACACGCTTTGCTACGCAGCCGCTGCTCTTCTCCCCGGAGCGACGCTTTGTCTCCTCCCCTGCTACACGTCATTCAAGCAGCCAATCAGCACAGAGCCTCATTATCATAGCCCCCCCCCACCCTTAAAATGAATCACAGAAAAAGGCTTTAGAAGCTGTTATGACTGTGGTCATATTTTTGTAGTCTGTCTTGTGTGGGTGTGTGTGTGCCCTTTGATTTTCTTGTGTTAATCTAGTATGCAGATAGGTGTGTTCCACAGCCGTGCGGTCATTGGTGGGAAGGTTCCATGCCATGGATGGTGATTGGCTGAAACGACAACCACCTGATATAAAAGGAGCCAAGATGGCAGCCACCAGGTGGGCTGCAAGCAGGTTGCAGACTCTCATCCTCCTCCTCTCCCAACCGGCCACACCTTGTGCTTAAAATTTTGTATAGGTTTTGGAAGATATTGACTTTTGAGTAAAGTAAGGGTGGGCTGCCAATTTTGTTAACTTCGTTTTCTCCTGTTTATTTTAGTTAGGGAGGTTAGCCTTGTGTCATTTGTTTTCCTTTGTTTGACAGGTCAGTTACCTACTCCTAAGACAGGACCCTTTTGTTTGTTGTTTTGGCCTTTGTCCACCCTGAAGCCTAGTAGCTATATGTTATATGTTGATCTACTTTGGTTAATAAATCACTTCCTTTTTATAGTGAAACCAAATCTTTTTTGTGGCTACTTGGGACTTGGGGAAGATGGGGCCTTTTCATGTTGTGTCCTAGGCACCCCTAGACTGGGGGCATAACAAAGCGGAAAAAATAAAAACATGGCCCAGAGACTGAATTTCTGATTTATGTAGAAAAAACAAGCTTTAGATTGTTTTTAAGACATTCAAGGCCTGTTTAAAATATACATTAAATGCCATAATATGTCCCCTTTAATTCTAAACAGGTACACCACAGTTATTTACTCAGATTCCTCATCATTTCATTTATGTTACAAGACAAATGAATCATGTTAACGGTAAATAAACCACAACACTGATTTTCACAAATGGCAACTTTATTGTTAAAAAAATAAAACATAAGTTGCATATAAATAACATGCATGCACTATTGCTGGGTCAAGGAAGGACCGTGCGTCTTCTGGAGGTGTCTGAACAGCTTCAGGTGCATTGCTTGGAAGATCTGAAAACATGAACAGAAGAAAAATGTATTACTAATAGAGATCCAGTGTTACCTAACACTCCATTAGGAAACACTGGAGCCACCGGGGCCCGGGGCTCCTCACCGGTCTGGTCCTGTGAGGAGCCCCGGTGTGTGGCCTCCGGCAGCTCCGTAAGCTAAATACTTAGCCCATACAAAGATTATACTTGTAAACAAATATGAATAACATAAAAAAATAACGTCACTTACCGCTGACCCGTGTGCAGTTGCCGAGTCCGTACTGTGGGAACTGATCCTTTTATGAGGGTAAATGTCGATGCAAAACCTCATTATTACTGTCCCAGCTGTGGAAACAGCCAGCGCTTCTAAACAATGGCTGAAGCTCCAGCCGGCGGAGTTGGTTGGGGGCGTGGTTTCAGCAGCGGAGGCCTACCTATGGAAATCAGCTCCCGTTGTGACTCACGACGGGAGCTGATTCTGAATGGCTTGTAGAAATCACATGACACTGGGGGATTCAGTCGGGCGGGGGGTACAGACCTTGCAGATTTTCATGGGATTTCATCTTTCCTGTGTTGGCAGGGTGAGGGGAGACCACTTTATATATGTTAAAACAAGAAAAAACTTGTTTTTCATAATAGGTCCCCTTTAAACAACCCGTCCATTCTATCATCGTCAGAGCACCAGAACATTGCTGGGTTTTTACCAGACATTTCAGTAAATAATGGAGTTCTCAGTTCATCATACAGAGGGCAATAAAACAGAAAATGTGATTCACTTTCCACTTCATTAAGTTCGCATAATTCACACAACCTTTCATCTTGGGGAATGTTTTTAAATCTGCCGACTTCAAGATTCAAGGGAAGGATTCCTGTTCTTAGCTGAGCAGGGCCGGACTGGGAAACTATTTCAGGCCAGGAGTCAGTCATGTAACCAGGCCGCCTTGCCCACACGCTTGCACACAGGCACACAATAGTATGTTTTTGGCTGATTAAAAACAAAATGCACTCCAATATAAGAATAATAGCCACTAAAACACTCACCCTAATGTTTACAAGAATGTGCATGGAAAAAAGCATAACAAATGACAATTAATCTACGGAGGGACAGCCTTATTACACATGGCAGTGGCACATATGCACACAACACATGCAAACTAGCACATATGTGTGGGTGCACAGACAAACACACACGTACTGCATTCCAAATAGAAGTCCACATATGGGACCTACTGTGATTTCTAAGGTTGGAATATACAGTAACTTTACTGCTGTATTTGTGATGGTACTTTAATAGAAGAGAATAAAGGTTTTATGTAATAAGTAGTGTCAAGGTTAGAGCTATACATAAATAGCAGTGTCATGTAGAATATCAACTGCCTCAGTGGCACATCGGCATACTAATGAACCCCATCCTACAGTAATTCCAAGGTTTCATGTTTGTGCTGGGATAAATAACAGCAAGTCAGCAACAGACAGAAAAATTCAACAACACAATCGCTTAAAAGAATAATGCTGTAGTGTCAAGAAAGCTACTATTGCAAATGAGAATCGTTTATGTCAAAAGGCCATGTCTGGTGGTGTTCATATGTCTGCAACTTTTGCATGTTGTTGCTCTACTGTAGAAATGCTTGTGTACCTTCTGCCAATTGCTCTGCAATTTCTCCTGAAGCGGCAGCAGGACTGGTGTCATCACCATGACCAGCAGCAGGACTGGTGTCGTCACCATGACCAGCAGCAGGACTGGTGTCGTCACCATCACCACTTTCTCCTGAAGCGGCAGCAGGACTGGTGTCGTCACCATCACCACTTTCTCCTGAAGCGGCAGCAGGACTGGTGTCGTCACCATCACCACCTTCTCCTGAAGCGGCAGCAGGACTGGTGTCGTTACCATCACCACCTTCTCCTGAAACGGCAGCAGGACTGGTGTCATCACCATCACCAGCAGCAGGACTGGTGTCGTCACCATCCCCACCTTCTCCTGCAGCAACAGCAGGACTGGTATTGTCACCATCACCACCTTCTCCTGAAGCGGCAGCAGGACTGGTGTCGTTACCATCACCACCTTCTCCTGAAACGGCAGCAGGACTGGTGTCGTCACCATCACCACCTTCTCCTGAAGCGGCAGCAGGACTGGTATCGTCACCATCACCACCTTCTCCTGAAGCGGCAGCAGGACTGGTGTCGTCACCATCACCACCTTCTCCTGAAGCAGCAGCAGGACTGGTGTCGTCACCATCCCCACCTTCTCCTGCAGCAACAGCAGGACTGGTATCGTCACCATCACCACCGTCTCCTGAAGCGGCAGCAGGACTGGTGTCGTTACCATCACCACCTTCTCCTGAAGCGGCAGCAGGACTGATGTCGTCACCATCACCACCTTCTCCTGAAGCGGCAGCAGGACTGGTGTCGTCACCATCACCACCTTCTCCTGAAGCGGCAGCAGGACTGGTGTCGTCACCATCACCACCTTCTCCTGAAGCGGCAGCAGGACTGGTGTCATCACCATCACCACCTTCTCCTGAAATGGCAGCAGGACTGGTGTCATCACCATCACCAGCAGCAGGACTGGTCTCGTCACCATCCCCACCTTCTCCTGCAGCAACAGCAGGACTGGTATTGTCACCATCACCACCTTCTCCTGAAGCGGCAGCAGGACTTGTGTCGTCACCATCACCACCTTCTCCTGCAGCAACAGCAGGACTGGTATCGTCACCATCACCACCCAGGCCCGGCGGCGTGGGCGGGCATTGGGGGGCCGTGCCCGCCCACAGAGTCAGCTGTGCCCGCCCTGGAGTAAAAGCAAATTTCTCTGTTTATTTTATTTGGGTTTAGTTTTTTCCGTCGGAGTAGCCATCTTCTATTAATCCTATCTATCTCAATTTGTAAATCATACAATCCAACCAATGCAATCAACGAACGAAGGCAACGTGTAAGCCAATGACCGATAGAGGGACCCGCCCCCCTCTATCGGTCATTGGCTTACAGTGACGCAGTGTAACGTCACTTACCGCTGACCCGTGTGCAGTTGCCGAGTCCGTACTGTGGGAACTGATCCTTTTATGAGGGTAAATGTCGATGCAAAACCTCATTATTACTGTCCCCGCTGTGGAAACAGCCAGCGCTTCTAAACAATGGCTGAAGCTCCAGCCGGCGGAGTTGGTTGGGGGCGTGGTTTCAGCAGCGGAGGCCTACCTATGGAAATCAGCTCCCGTTGTGACTCACGACGGGAGCTGATTCTGAATGGCTTGTAGAAATCACATGACACTGGGGGATTCAGTCGGGCGGGGGGTACAGACCTTGCAGATTTTCATGGGATTTCATCTTTCCTGTGTTGGCAGGGTGAGGGGAGACCACTTTATATATGTTAAAACAAGAAAAAACTTGTTTTTCATAATAGGTCCCCTTTAAACAACCCGTCCATTCTATCATCGTCAGAGCACCAGAACATTTCTGGGTTTTTACCAGACATTTCAGTAAATAATGGAGTTCTCAGTTCATCATACAGAGGGCAATAAAACAGAAAATGTGATTCACTTTCCACTTCATTAAGTTCGCATAATTCACACAACCTTTCATCTTGGGGAATGTTTTTAAATCTGCCGACTTCAAGATTCAAGGGAAGGATTCCTGTTCTCAGCTGAGCAGGGCCGGACTGGGAAACTATTTCAGGCCAGGAGTCAGTCATGTAACCAGGCCGCCTTGCCCACACGCGTGCACACAGGCACACAATAGTATGTTTTTGGCTGATTAAAAACAAAATGCACTCCAATATAAGAATAATAGCCACTAAAACACTCACCCTAATGTTTACAAGAATGTGCATGGAAAAAAGCACAACAAATGACAATTAATCTACGGAGGGACAGCCTTATTACACATGGCAGTGGCACATATGCACACAACACATGCAAACTAGCACATATGTGTGGGTGCACAGACAAACACACACGTACTGCATTCCAAATAGAAGTCCACATATGGGACCTACTGTGATTTCTAAGGTTGGAATATACAGTAACTTTACTGCTGTATTTGTGATGGTACTTTAATAGAAGAGAATAAAGGTTTTATGTAATAAGTAGTGTCAAGGTTAGAGCTATACATAAATAGCAGTGTCATGTAGAATATCAACTGCCTCAGTGGCACATCGGCATACTAATGAACCCCATCCTACAGTAATTCCAAGGTTTCATGTTTGTGCTGGGATAAATAACAGCAAGTCAGCAACAGACAGAAAAATTCAACAACACAATCGCTTAAAAGAATAATGCTGTAGTGTCAAGAAAGCTACTATTACAAATGAGAATCGTTTATGTCAAAAGGCCATGTCTGGTGGTGTTCATATGTCTGCAACTTTTGCATGTTGTTGCTCTACTGTAGAAATGCTTGTGTACCTTCTGCCAATTGCTCTGCAATTTCTCCTGAAGCGGCAGCAGGACTGGTGTCATCACCATGACCAGCAGCAGGACTGGTGTCGTCACCATGACCAGCAGCAGGACTGGTGTCGTCACCATCACCACTTTCTCCTGAAGCGGCAGCAGGACTGGTGTCGTCACCATCACCACTTTCTCCTGAAGCGGCAGCAGGACTGGTGTCGTCACCATCACCACCTTCTCCTGAAGCGGCAGCAGGACTGGTGTCGTTACCATCACCACCTTCTCCTGAAACGGCAGCAGGACTGGTGTCATCACCATCACCAGCAGCAGGACTGGTGTCGTCACCATCCCCACCTTCTCCTGCAGCAACAGCAGGACTGGTATCGTCACCATCACCACCTTCTCCTGAAGCGGCAGCAGGACTGGTGTCGTTACCATCACCACTTTCTCCTGAAGCGGCAGCAGGACTGGTGTCGTCACCATCCCCACCTTCTCCTGCAGCAACAGCAGGACTGGTATCGTCACCATCACCACCTTCTCCTGAAGCGGCAGCAGGACTGGTGTCGTTACCATCACCACTTTCTCCTGAAGCGGCAGCAGGACTGGTGTCGTCACCATCACCACCTTCTCCTGAAGCGGCAGCAGGAGTGGTGTCGTTACCATCACCACCTTCTCCTGAAACGGCAGCAGGACTGGTGTCATCACCATCACCAGCAGCAGGACTGGTGTCGTCACCATCACCACCTTCTCCTGAAGCGGCAGCAGGACTGGTATCGTCACCATCACCACCTTCTCCTGAAGCGGCAGCAGGACTGGTGTCGTCACCATCACCACCTTCTCCTGAAGCGGCAGCAGGACTGGTGTCGTCACCATCCCCACCTTCTCCTGCAGCAACAGCAGGACTGGTATCGTCACCATCACCACCGTCTCCTGAAGCGGCAGCAGGACTGGTGTCGTTACCATCACCACCTTCTCCTGAAGCGGCAGCAGGACTGGTGTCGTCACCATCACCACCTTCTCCTGAAGCGGCAGCAGGACTGGTGTCGTCACCATCACCACCTTCTCCTGAAGCGGCAGCAGGACTGGTGTCATCACCATCACCACCTTCTCCTGAAATGGCAGCAGGACTGGTGTCATCACCATCACCAGCAGCAGGACTGGTCTCGTCACCATCCCCACCTTCTCCTGCAGCAACAGCAGGACTGGTATCGTCACCATCACCACCTTCTCCTGAAGCGGCAGCAGGACTTGTGTCGTCACCATCACCACCTTCTCCTGCAGCAACAGCAGGACTGGTATCGTCACCATCACCACCCAGGCCCGGCGGCATGGGCGGGCATTGGGGGGCCGTGCCCGCCCACAGAGTCAGCTGTGCCCGCCCTGGAGTAAAAGCAAATTTCTCTGTTTATTTTATTTGGGTTTAGTTTTTTCCATCGGAGTAGCCATCTTCTATTAATCCTATCTATCTCAATTTGTCAATCATACAATCCAACCAATGCAATCAACGAACGAAGGCAACGTGTAAGCCAATGACCGATAGAGGGACCCGCCCCCCTCTATCGGTCATTGGCTTACAGTGACGCAGTGACCTGTGACTCACAGGTCACTGTGTCACTGCGTCACTGAGACCAGAGTAAACAGTCGTGGTCATCAGCGGAGAAATGTTCCAGGCCTGAGTAGGCGGGAAGTCGGGTGGTATCAAAACCCTTGCCCGCTGAAGAACTCATCCTGATGCCTATCTCACCAGCCACGGCCTGAAGAAGATGACTAGCCAAACTGACTTGCACAACAAGCTGGAGAGGAGTCCGAGGAATGGAAGAGACTTTTTCATTACTGAGTCATGCTGACATAATGACTGAGATTACGATTCCGTTCATCACTGTCTTTGTACTTTTCTGTATTTTCATTACCTGTATGTTTACGATGACACTGGAGTGTTTTATTTTGGGTGCTGTGAAGTTTCAAAATGACAAGAGGAGGGAAATGTGAGGTTAACCAACTCTTTTGAATTAAGTTGTCATTATGAAACAATCAGAGTCAAGTCAGTTTGGAGAGCTGACTGTGTTTTAAACAATTGCTTATCACATGTTACCAGTTACAACAGCCACTCCCTAAACTGCTCAGGGATTTGGGCTGGTCCACAACTGTCTCATTTCAGTTGGACAATTCTGTTGGAACACCCTCAACAGAAAGGATGTCTGTTTGCTCTGCATACCATAAGATTAGTTGTTCTTCAACTGAAATGTCCTGTTTATCTGTTTGTTTCCTCCCATTGTCCATCCACTGTCTACCATTGGTTGTCTTAACATAGCCGACGCCTGTCGGTTTCTCAAATAAATACCTCCTGCAAAGAAGGAGCCAGCAAGCATTTGTCGAGAGCGTCGAGAGGGCCAAGTTGCTCTGCAAGCTCAAGACTGTGCTTCCCTTCTGCAGAAGGCCTGAAAAATCATTTCTAACAGTCTCTGTGTCTTTCCTAAGTTATTAATTTATGTATGTTGATTTAGGAACCTAACAGCAACAAGTTTGAAACAAGTAGAAAACAAGCAAAGACGGGTCATCGCTGTGAGAGCAGGCTGCAGGCTTACTGAGTTCCATCAGTACAGGAGAGACCAAAATGGAGCAACATTTTATCATCTCCCAAAGCTCCAGCAAGCAGTGGCGAGTATTGCGAGCCACAGACTTTAAACGAACAAGCGGCTGCAGACGAGAGATTAAATAGTTGCTCAACCGCTCAGCTGTGGCTTGTTATAAAACTAATGATTTACACTGAAAACACATTAAAGCATGAATAACTGATTTAATATTTATGTTTTTTGGTAAGTGACCGTGGTATTAGCAGGATAATGTCCTTTGAGATGTACATTATCATAAACATATATACTTCGCGGAGGCAAACCGCCCCTCGCGTCATCCATATATTTATGATAATGTACACTTCGTCAGGCATTATCCCTTAAATATACACAGAGTTTATCTAGACTTTTGTTTGAATCTTAAGTTAGCGTTTAATTCTCTTCTAGAATCGATGGGCATTTCACAAAAAGTAAACAAACCCACGCACGTTTGTTTCAACATGCGGATATCTGAATTATACCAGGGAGTTAAGCTCCTGTGGTTGGAAACCCTTCTTCTCAAAGGAGCAACTGCATCTTTGCAAACTGCCTTTGTGACTAAATATCAGAGGTGATTTTGGGAGGCATCTTCAAAAAAAGAAAAGAAAAGAAGAACAACACAAACTTTTATATGTATGACAAAGGTTGTAAAGATATTTTGAAACGTACCAGCTTCTCGAGCAGCATCCCAGTTGTTCCCGACTCCCTTGTCTTCTTTCAGGTTTTCAGAGGAGCTGGGCATCTCAGACTTTGCATCTACAAATATCTCGCCGGTCACATGATCTCTATCACATTTTTCCATAATTGTGTCCATGACTTTAAACAGCTCTGAACGTTGAAGGTTCTTATGAAACATCAACCTGTGTTTGCATTTAGGCATCAATTGTCCATACTGTGGATGATTCTGAAGTTTGTCTATGCCTCCTGATCTGGTTGGTATTAAGAGCAGCATATGGTTGTAAACCTGGTCACCATACAACTCCAGGGTTGATAGGAGCCTCTTCTGTTGCTGCTCAGTGAAGCTTTCAGGCTGGAGAACCAGCAAGAACATGTGAGGTCCAGGATCAGAGATTCTCGCCAAGTCTTCTTCAAACTCACCAACTTTGCTTTCAGGAATGTCAGGATGTAAAATATTTGGTGTGTTGATTACAAACATTTTTTGGTCTCCAATAAATTCGCTGTGTGATACACAGCGCTCTGGTTGTTCTTGGGGGTTGAAACTGGTCTTGCTGAATAAGAGGTTCCCCACAAAACTCTGGTCGGACCAGCTGTTCCCCAGCAGAACAACCCTCATCTCTTTCACTGGAGGATTAAAAAGAGGTTTGTACTTACTTATGCAAATTCAGCATAATGTGATGTACACGAAGAAAAGAAATTCAGAAATATTTAACTTACTTAGAGGTGGCAGAAAATCAAGAGTATTTCTGCACTTAGTGGATGTTTCATGTTCTGTAAGAGTGGGAACAAAGAAAACATTTAAGAATGTTAAAGTTTGCAAAGTTAAAGAACTTAAAACATCTATCTATATTTCTGTCTGTGCTTCTGATGTGGCCCTTTAGTGCTGCAGATCCTGCACACTCGCCAGTTTTTCATTTAGGTTGATCTCCACCACACACAAACATGCTTTTATTTCCCTTCTGTTTCTACTTTTCTTTACATCTTACCCACTTTTTATTTTCTTGGACATTTTGGTTTCAAATACAGGACTAAACCGCCGAACTGTTGAAGAAAACAGTTTATTGAATGTTCACAATCATGTGGAAAGGCGCAGCCTCAGTTTTGGGTGTCATTTCTGTATTTAAAACGCGTAGCCAGGATTTTTAGGCGTAGCCAGGATTTTCTAGGCGTAGCCAGGATTTCTAGATGTAGCCAGGATTTCTAGATTTAGCCAGGATTTCTAGAAGTAGCCAGGATTTCTAGATGTAGACAGGATTTCTAGACGTAGCCAGGATTTCTAGACGTAGCCAGGATTTCTAGGCGTAGACGGGATTTCTAGGCGTAGACGGGATTTCTAGGCGTAGCCAGGATTTCTAGATTTAGCCAGGATTTCTAGGCGTAGCCAGGATTTCTAGATGTAGACAGGATTTCTAGGCGTAGCCAGGATTTCTAGATGTAGCCAGGATTTCTAGGCGTAGACAGGATTTCTAGATGTAGCCAGGATTTCTAGATTTAGCCAGGATTTCTAGATTTAGCCAGGATTTCTAGATGTAGCCAGGATTTCTAGATTTAGCCAGGATTTCTAGATATAGCCAGGATTTCTAGATGTAGCCAGGATTTCTAGACGTAGCCAGGATTTCTAGATTTAGCCAGGATTTCTAGATGTAGCCAGGATTTCTAGGCGTAGACGGGATTTCTACATGTAGCCAGGATTTCTAGACGTAGCCAGGATTTCTACATGTAGCCAGGATTTCTAGGCGTAGACGGGATTTCTAGGCGTAGCCAGGATTTCTAGATTTAGCCAGGATTTCTAGGCGTAGCCAGGATTTCTAGGCGTAGCCAGGATTTCTACATGTAGCCAGGATTTCTAGGCGTAGCCAGGATTTCTAGATTTAGCCAGGATTTCTAGGCGTAGCCAGGATTTCTAGGCGTAGCCAGGATTTCTACATGTAGCCAGGATTTCTAGGCGTAGCCAGGATTTCTAGATTTAGCCAGGATTTCTAGGCGTAGCCAGGATTTCTAGATTTAGCCAGGATTTCTAGGCGTAGACGGGATTTCTAGATGTAGACAGGATTTCTAGATGTAGCCAGGATTTCTAGACATAGCCAGGATTTCTAGGCGTAGCCAGGATTTCTAGGCGTAGCCAGGACTTCTAGGCGTAGACGGGATTTCTAGATGTAGACAGGATTTCTAGATTTAGCCAGGATTTCTAGATTTAGCCAGGATTTCTAGATTTAGCCAGGATTTCTAGATGTAGCCAGGATTTCTAGGCGTAGACGGGATTTCTACATGTAGCCAGGATTTCTAGACGTAGCCAGGATTTCTACATGTAGCCAGGATTTCTAGATGTAGCCAGGATTTCTAGGCGTAGACGGGATTTCTAGGCGTAGACGGGATTTCTAGGCGTAGACGGGATTTCTAGGCGTAGCCAGGATTTCTAGATTTAGCCAGGATTTCTAGGCGTAGCCAGGATTTCTAGATGTAGACAGGATTTCTAGGCGTAGCCAGGATTTCTAGATGTAGCCAGGATTTCTAGGCGTAGACAGGATTTCTAGATGTAGCCAGGATTTCTAGACGTAGCCAGGATTTCTAGACATAGCCAGGATTTCTAGGCGTAGACGGGATTTCTAGGCGTAGACGGGATTTCTAGGCGTAGACGGGATTTCTAGGCGTAGCCAGGATTTCTAGATTTAGCCAGGATTTCTAGGCGTAGCCAGGATTTCTAGATGTAGACAGGATTTCTAGGCGTAGCCAGGATTTCTAGATGTAGCCAGGATTTCTAGGCGTAGACAGGATTTCTAGATGTAGCCAGGATTTCTAGATTTAGCCAGGATTTCTAGATTTAGCCAGGATTTCTAGATGTAGCCAGGATTTCTAGATTTAGCCAGGATTTCTAGATGTAGCCAGGATTTCTAGATGTAGCCAGGATTTCTAGACGTAGCCAGGATTTCTAGATTTAGCCAGGATTTCTAGATGTAGCCAGGATTTCTAGGCGTAGACGGGATTTCTACATGTAGCCAGGATTTCTAGACGTAGCCAGGATTTCTACATGTAGCCAGGATTTCTAGGCGTAGACGGGATTTCTAGGCGTAGCCAGGATTTCTAGATTTAGCCAGGATTTCTAGGCGTAGCCAGGATTTCTAGGCGTAGCCAGGATTTCTACATGTAGCCAGGATTTCTAGGCGTAGACGGGATTTCTAGGCGTAGCCAGGATTTCTAGATTTAGCCAGGATTTCTAGGCGTAGCCAGGATTTCTAGATTTAGCCAGGATTTCTAGGCGTAGACGGGATTTCTAGATGTAGACAGGATTTCTAGATGTAGCCAGGATTTCTAGACATAGCCAGGATTTCTAGGCGTAGCCAGGATTTCTAGGCGTAGCCAGGACTTCTAGGCGTAGACGGGATTTCTAGATGTAGACAGGATTTCTAGATTTAGCCAGGATTTCTAGATTTAGCCAGGATTTCTAGATTTAGCCAGGATTTCTAGATTTAGCCAGGATTTCTAGATTTAGCCAGGATTTCTAGATGTAGCCAGGATTTCTAGGCGTAGACGGGATTTCTACATGTAGCCAGGATTTCTAGACGTAGCCAGGATTTCTACATGTAGCCAGGATTTCTAGATGTAGCCAGGATTTCTAGGCGTAGACGGGATTTCTAGGCGTAGACGGGATTTCTAGGCGTAGCCAGGATTTCTAGATTTAGCCAGGATTTCTAGATGTAGACAGGATTTCTAGATTTAGCCAGGATTTCTAGATTTAGCCAGGATTTCTAGATGTAGCCAGGATTTCTAGGCGTAGACGGGATTTCTACATGTAGCCAGGATTTCTAGGCGTAGCCAGGATTTCTAGACGTAGCCAGGATTTCTACATGTAGCCAGGATTTCTAGATGTAGCCAGGATTTCTAGGCGTAGACGGGATTTCTAGGCGTAGACGGGATTTCTAGGCGTAGCCAGGATTTCTAGATTTAGCCAGGATTTCTAGATGTAGACAGGATTTCTAGATGTAGCCAGGATTTCTACATGTAGCCAGGATTTCTAGACATAGCCAGGATTTCTAGGCGTAGCCAGGATTTCTAGGCGTAGCCAGGATTTCTAGGCGTAGCCAGGATTTCTAGATTTAGCCAGGATTTCTAGACATAGCCAGGATTTCTAGGCGTAGCCAGGATTTCTAGATTTAGCCAGGATTTCTAGATTTAGCCAGGATTTCTAGATGTAGCCAGGATTTCTAGGCGTAGACGGGATTTCTACATGTAGCCAGGATTTCTACATGTAGCCAGGATTTCTAGATGTAGCCAGGATTTCTACATGTAGCCAGGATTTCTAGGCGTAGCCAGGATTTCTAGGCGTAGCCAGGATTTCTAAGCGTAGCCAGGACTTCTAGGCGTAGACGGGATTTCTAGATGTAGACAGGATTTCTAGGCGTAGACAGGATTTCTAGGCGTAGACGGGATTTCTAGGTGTAGACAGGATTTCTAGGCGTAGCCAGGATTTCTAGGTGTAGCCAGGATTTCTGGGCGTAGCCAGGATTTCTAGGCGTAGCCAGGATTTCTAGGTGTAGCCAGGATTTCTAGATGTAGCCAGGATTTCTAGGCGTAGACGGGATTTCTAGACGTAGACGGGATTTCTAGGCGTAGCCAGGATTTCTAGATGTAGCCAGGATTTCTAGGCGTAGACAGGATTTCTAGATGTAGCCAGGATTTCTAGATTTAGCCAGGATTTCTAGATTTAGCCAGGATTTCTAGATGTAGCCAGGATTTCTAGATTTAGCCAGGATTTCTAGATTTAGCCAGGATTTCTAGATGTAGCCAGGATTTCTAGATTTAGCCAGGATTTCTAGATGTAGCCAGGATTTCTAGATGTAGCCAGGATTTCTAGACGTAGCCAGGATTTCTAGATTTAGCCAGGATTTCTAGATGTAGCCAGGATTTCTAGGCGTAGACGGGATTTCTACATGTAGCCAGGATTTCTAGACGTAGCCAGGATTTCTACATGTAGCCAGGATTTCTAGGCGTAGACGGGATTTCTAGGCGTAGCCAGGATTTCTAGATTTAGCCAGGATTTCTAGGCGTAGCCAGGATTTCTAGGCGTAGCCAGGATGTCTACATGTAGCCAGGATTTCTAGGCGTAGACGGGATTTCTAGGCGTAGCCAGGATTTCTAGATTTAGCCAGGATTTCTAGGCGTAGCCAGGATTTCTAGATTTAGCCAGGATTTCTAGGCGTAGACGGGATTTCTAGATGTAGACAGGATTTCTAGATGTAGCCAGGATTTCTAGACATAGCCAGGATTTCTAGGCGTAGCCAGGATTTCTAGGCGTAGCCAGGACTTCTAGGCGTAGACGGGATTTCTAGATGTAGACAGGATTTCTAGATTTAGCCAGGATTTCTAGATTTAGCCAGGATTTCTAGATTTAGCCAGGATTTCTAGATTTAGCCAGGATTTCTAGATTTAGCCAGGATTTCTAGATGTAGCCAGGATTTCTAGGCGTAGACGGGATTTCTACATGTAGCCAGGATTTCTAGACGTAGCCAGGATTTCTACATGTAGCCAGGATTTCTAGATGTAGCCAGGATTTCTAGGCGTAGACGGGATTTCTAGGCGTAGACGGGATTTCTAGGCGTAGCCAGGATTTCTAGATTTAGCCAGGATTTCTAGATGTAGACAGGATTTCTAGATTTAGCCAGGATTTCTAGATTTAGCCAGGATTTCTAGATGTAGCCAGGATTTCTAGGCGTAGACGGGATTTCTACATGTAGCCAGGATTTCTAGGCGTAGCCAGGATTTCTAGACGTAGCCAGGATTTCTACATGTAGCCAGGATTTCTAGATGTAGCCAGGATTTCTAGGCGTAGACGGGATTTCTAGGCGTAGACGGGATTTCTAGGCGTAGCCAGGATTTCTAGATTTAGCCAGGATTTCTAGATGTAGACAGGATTTCTAGATGTAGCCAGGATTTCTACATGTAGCCAGGATTTCTAGACATAGCCAGGATTTCTAGGCGTAGCCAGGATTTCTAGGCGTAGCCAGGATTTCTAGGCGTAGCCAGGATTTCTAGATTTAGCCAGGATTTCTAGACATAGCCAGGATTTCTAGGCGTAGCCAGGATTTCTAGATTTAGCCAGGATTTCTAGATTTAGCCAGGATTTCTAGATGTAGCCAGGATTTCTAGGCGTAGACGGGATTTCTACATGTAGCCAGGATTTCTACATGTAGCCAGGATTTCTAGATGTAGCCAGGATTTCTACATGTAGCCAGGATTTCTAGGCGTAGCCAGGATTTCTAGGCGTAGCCAGGATTTCTAAGCGTAGCCAGGACTTCTAGGCGTAGACGGGATTTCTAGATGTAGACAGGATTTCTAGGCGTAGACAGGATTTCTAGGCGTAGACGGGATTTCTAGGTGTAGACAGGATTTCTAGGCGTAGCCAGGATTTCTAGGTGTAGCCAGGATTTCTGGGCGTAGCCAGGATTTCTAGGCGTAGCCAGGATTTCTAGGTGTAGCCAGGATTTCTAGATGTAGCCAGGATTTCTAGGCGTAGACGGGATTTCTAGACGTAGACGGGATTTCTAGACGTAGACAGGATTTCTAGATTTAGCCAGGATTTCTACATGTAGCCAGGATTTCTAGGCGTAGACGGGATTTCTACATGTAGCCAGGATTTCTAGACGTAGCCAGGATTTCTAGGCGTAGACGGGATTTCTACATGTAGCCAGGATTTCTAGGCGTAGCCAGGATTTCTAGACGTAGCCAGGATTTCTAGATGTAGCCAGGATTTCTAGGCGTAGCCAGGATTTCTAGGCGTAGCCAGGATTTCTAGATTTAGCCAGGATTTCTAGACGTAGCCAGGATTTCTAGATTTAGCCAGGATTTCTACATGTAGCCAGGATTTCTAGGCGTAGCCAGGATTTCTAGGCGTAGCCAGGATTTCTAGATTTAGCCAGGATTTCTAGACGTAGCCAGGATTTCTAGGTGTAGACAGGATTTCTAGGCGTAGACGGGATTTCTAGGTGTAGCCAGGATTTCTAGATGTAGCCAGGATTTCTAGATTTAGCCAGGATTTCTAGACGTAGACAGGATTTCTAGGTGTAGACAGGATTTCTAGGCGTAGACGGGATTTCTAGGTGTAGACAGGATTTCTAGGCGTAGCCAGGATTTCTAGGTGTAGCCAGGATTTCTAGGTGTAGCCAGGATTTCTACATGTAGCCAGGATTTCTAGACGTAGCCAGGATTTCTAGATTTAGGCAGGATTTCTAGACGTAGCCAGGATTTCTAGATTTAGCCAGGATTTCCAGGCGTAGCCAGGATTTCTAGATGTCGCCAGGATTTCTAGACGTAGCCAGGATTTCTAGGCGTAGACGGGATTTCTACATGTAGCCAGGATTTCTAGGCGTAGCCAGGATTTCTAGGCGTAGCCAGGATTTCTAGATTTAGCCAGGATTTCTAGATTTAGCCAGGATTTCTAGACGTAGCCAGGATTTCTAGGCGTAGACGGGATTTCTACATGTAGCCAGGATTTCTAGGCGTAGCCAGGATTTCTAGGCGTAGCCAGGATTTCTAGGCGTAGCCAGGATTTCTAGATTTAGCCAGGATTTCTAGGCGTAGACGGGATTTCTACATGTAGCCAGGATTTCTACATGTAGTGTTGTGCCCGCCCATATGCCCATCTGAACTTATAAAATGTATGAACATTTTGTGATTATGAATTCCAGCAAAGCCAGACCCGGCCCCCCCCCTGGAGTTTATGGCCCTGCTGCTATCTTCTCGCTCAGGCCAATTTATGACCCTGGTGGCCTGGTTCGAGATGGCCTGTATGTGACCCACGATACGGCCCCAGATCAAAGCAGGACAGGAAAGTTTCTTCCAGGGAAACAGACTCCCTGGGGATTTACGACACCCCCTGGGGGGGAGCCGGATGCAGCGGAGCCCCAAAACCAGACCTCAAAATGGTACTGCTTCTTTGAACCCCCCCTTTTCCGCTTTAATGTGCCTCATAAAATGGCGACTGTGCCATGAACTACAATTCCCGCATGCCTTGCGGGATGGGGCGGCGCCTGAGAGCGACGCGCACCCAATCCCGAGTGAGGCACCGATGACGTCACCGCAGCGCGCGTAGGATCAAAACCCCTGCCGCTGCTCCTCTCTTCTCTTCTCAACTTCATCTCATCGGCGCTGGATCTTTGGCTCCACCAAAAGATCCCACCTCTCTCTCCCCCCGGGCTGGGGGGAGGCAGGAGGCCCGCACCGGACCGGGCCCTGCGGGGTCCGGCCGTTGAAGCCGCGGTTCCCCGGGAGGCTCCGATTTTCCACTAACTCTGTCCTCTAAGTTCACAGATCCAAGCTTCCGACGCCCACGCGCTCCCGGCAACCAGATCGGGACACAGCTGCGACTCAGACTGAACCCCCCTCCCCGCTCCGAGCCCCTGTCTGCCAACCGGCGCAGGGATCGGGGACGGACGGCCGGCGTCTCGCCCGGCGTGAGCTCTCCCGGGGCCCGGACGGCCGCGCGTCGGCGACCGGCGCAGAGAGGGAAGCACGGCAGGAGAAGACCGGTCCCCCCGCCGCGCCTAGGAATGCGTGTGAGCCTCCGTTTGGTCCGGAACCACGGCCCGGCACGAGGCGGCCCCGCCGCTGTCTAATCCGTTTCAGGGGAAGGGACGGGACTGCGAAACCCCAGCAGGACCGCGAACCCAGTCGACAAACCCGCAGGCACCCGATTCCGGATCCCAGAGGAGACGTGAGCCCGCGTAGCAGTGATCAGTAGGATTTAAGAGTGTTCAGAACTGTGTGTGAGATTGTGAGACCTGGGTTATCAGTAACTTAAGAGTGTTACAGAGCTAAATCTGTGTTCAGAGCTGAGATTACATCAGCATCATTATCAGAACGGTTTTCATTAATTTGTAGTCACTACTTTCTGCTAGTCATTCATGTTTGATTATTTGGTAGTCATTGTTTTCTGCCGTAGGCACGTTTTAACTGCTGCGTTCGCCATCCGGTCCGATTGCACGTGGCCCAGAGGGCGCGTCCATCTTTAAAAGACCACAGGAGCCCTGTTTGAACTGTAGATGTTCTGTATCTTCGTTATTATTGCTTGATTTCTTCTTTTTTTTCATTCCATGCATTTAACTTTCATGTCCTATTTTTCTATTGATGTTTTTCTAGTTAATTAATTGTTTTATGATACTTAAGCCATTTCTGCCATCAGGTTTATTTGGGGTGTTGCGTTTATCATCTTTTGACACCCGTATGTAAATAAATTCTGATTGATTCTTAATGAGTGGTTGTGTTATTTCATGCAAGATTTGGTCACAAGTTGATTTGTTTAAGCAGAGCCTAGTGTTCGGACATCACGCCTTCACTGTTATTCTGTAAGATTTGCTGTTCTGCAGGATAATTCAAAAATCATATGAGACTGATTTTCTGCTGTTTTAGTTATCGAATTTCTCCGGATTTAAGGCCATCGGAGTGGTGCCCCGACGAGAATTATTATCATATTGGTCATTCAATTTGATAAATAGTCCACTTTATTAATTATTAATAATTCTTTAATAGAATTATCATTAACCTTGATAACTGGACAGCCAAGCTACCCGAGACGCACAACAGTAGCCAGGATTTCTAGATGTAGACAGGATTTCTAGGCGTAGACAGGATTTCTAGGCGTAGACGGGATTTCTAGGTGTAGACAGGATTTCTAGGCGTAGCCAGGATTTCTAGGTGTAGCCAGGATTTCTGGGCGTAGCCAGGATTTCTAGGCGTAGCCAGGATTTCTAGGTGTAGCCAGGATTTCTAGATGTAGCCAGGATTTCTAGGCGTAGACGGGATTTCTAGACGTAGACGGGATTTCTAGACGTAGACAGGATTTCTAGATTTAGCCAGGATTTCTACATGTAGCCAGGATTTCTAGGCGTAGACGGGATTTCTACATGTAGCCAGGATTTCTAGACGTAGCCAGGATTTCTAGGCGTAGACGGGATTTCTAGGTGTAGACAGGATTTCTAGGCGTAGCCAGGATTTCTAGGTGTAGCCAGGATTTCTAGGTGTAGCCAGGATTTCTACATGTAGCCAGGATTTCTAGACGTAGCCAGGATTTCTAGATTTAGGCAGGATTTCTAGACGTAGCCAGGATTTCTAGATTTAGCCAGGATTTCTAGGCGTAGTCAGGACTTCTAGATGTAGCCAGGATTTCTAGATGTAGACAGGATTTCTACATTTAGCCAGGATTTCTACATGTAGCCAGGATTTCTAGGCGTAGCCAGGATTGCTAGATTTAGCCAGGATTTCTAGACGTAGCCAGGATTTCTAGATTTAGCCAGGATTTCTAGACGTAGACAGGATTTCTAGGCGTAGACGGGATTTCTAGGCGTAGACGGGATTTCTAGGTGTAGACAGGATTTCTAGGCGTAGCCAGGATTTCTAGGTGTAGCCAGGATTTCTAGATGTAGCCAGGATTTCTAGATGTAGACAGGATTTCTAGGCGTAGACAGGATTTCTAGGTGTAGACAGGATTTCTAGGCGTAGACGGGATTTCTAGGTGTAGACAGGATTTCTAGGCGTAGCCAGGATTTCTAGGTGTAGCCAGGATTTCTAGGTGTAGCCAGGATTTCTACATGTAGCCAGGATTTCTAGACGTAGCCAGGATTTCTAGATTTAGGCAGGATTTCTAGACGTAGCCAGGATTTCTAGATTTAGCCAGGATTTCTAGGCATAGCCAGGATTTCTAGATGTAGCCAGGATTTCTAGATGTAGACAGGATTTCTACATTTAGCCAGGATTTCTACATGTAGCCAGGATTTCTAGGCGTAGACGGGATTTCTACATGTAGCCAGGATTTCTAGACGTAGCCAGGATTTCTAGGCGTAGACGGGATTTCTACATGTAGCCAGGATTTCTACGCGTAGCCAGGATTTCTAGGCGTAGCCAGGATTTCTAGATTTAGCCAGGATTACTAGATTTAGCCAGGATTTCTAGACGTAGCCAGGATTTCTAGATGTAGCCAGGATTTCTAGGCGTAGACAGGATTTCTAGATTTAGCCAGGATTTCTACATGTAGCCAGGATTTCTAGGCGTAGCCAGGATTTCTAGGCGTAGCCAGGATTTCTAGATTTAGCCAGGATTTCTAGACGTAGCCAGGATTTCTAGATTTAGCCAGGATTTCTAGATTTAGCCAGGATTTCTAGACGTAGCCAGGATTTCTAGGCGTAGACGGGAATTCTACATGTAGCCAGGATTTCTAGGCGTAGCCAGGATTTCTAGGCGTAGCCAGGATTTCTAGATTTAGCCAGGATTACTAGATTTAGCCAGGATTTCTAGACGTAGCCAGGATTTCTAGATGTAGCCAGGATTTCTAGGCGTAGACGGGATTTCTAGACGTAGACAGGATTTCTAGATGTAGCCAGGATTTCTAGGCGTAGACGGGATTTCTAGACGTAGACAGGATTTCTAGATTTAGCCAGGATTTCTACATGTAGCCAGGATTTCTAGGCGTAGCCAGGATTTCTAGGCGTAGCCAGGATTTCTAGATTTAGCCAGGATTTCTAGGCGTAGCCAGGATTTCTAGATTTAGCCAGGATTTCTAGACGTAGCCAGGATTTCTAGATTTAGCCAGGATTTCTAGGCGTAGCCAGGATTTCTAGATTTAGCCAGGATTTCTAGACGTAGCCAGGATTTCTAGGCGTAGCCAGGATTTCTAGATTTAGCCAGGATTTCTAGGCGTAGCCAGGATTTCTAGGCGTAGCCAGGATTTCTAGATTTAGCCAGGATTTCTAGACGTAGCCAGGATTTCTAGATGTAGCCAGGATTTCTAGGCGTAGCCAGGATTTCTAGGCGTAGACGGGATTTCTACATGTAGCCAGGATTTCTAGGCGTAGCCAGGATTTCTAGGCGTAGACGGGATTTCTAGGCGTAGCCAGGATTTCTAGGTGTAGCCAGGATTTCTAGGTGTAGACGGGATTTCTAGGCGTAGCCAGGATTTCTACATGTAGCCAGGATTTCTAGGGGTAGACGGGATTTCTAGGCGTAGCCAGGATTTCTAGGTGTAGCCAGGATTTCTAGGTGTAGACAGGATTTCTAGGCGTAGACGGGATTTCTAGATTTAGCCAGGATTTCTAGACGTAGCCAGGATTTCTAGGCGTAGACGGGATTTCTAGGCGTAGCCAGGATTTCTACATGTAGCCAGGATTTCTAGGCGTAGACGGGATTTCTAGGCGTAGCCAGGATTTCTAGGTGTAGCCAGGATTTCTAGGTGTAGACAGGATTTCTAGATTTAGCCAGGATTTCTAGACGTAGCCAGGATTTCTAGATTTAGCCAGGATTTCTAGACGTAGCCAGGATTTCTAGGCGTAGACGGGATTTCTAGGCGTAGCCAGGATTTCTACATGTAGCCAGGATTTCTAGGCGTAGACGGGATTTCTAGGCGTAGCCAGGATTTCTAGGTGTAGCCAGGATTTCTAGGTGTAGACAGGATTTCTAGATTTAGCCAGGATTTCTAGACGTAGCCAGGATTTCTAGGCGTAGACGGGATTTCTAGGTGTAGACAGGATTTCTAGGCGTAGACAGGATTTCTAGGCGTAGCCAGGATTTCTAGGCGTAGCCAGGATTTCTAGGTGTAGCCAGGATTTCTAGGTGTAGCCAGGATTTCTCGATGTAGCCAGGATTTCTGGGCGTAGCCAGGATTTCTAGGTGTAGCCAGGATTTCTAGATTTAGCCAGGATTTCTAGGCGTAGCCAGGATTTCTAGATTTAGCCAGGATTTCTAGATTTAGCCAGGATTTCTAGATGTAGACAGGATTTCTAGGCGTAGCCAGGATTTCTAGATTTAGCCAGGATTTCTAGGCGTAGCCAGGATTTCTAGACGTAGCCAGGATTTCTAGATCTAGCCAGGATTTCTAGATGTAGCCAGGATTTCTAGATGTAGCCAGGATTTCTAGACGTAGCCAGGATTTCTAGATGTAGACAGGATTTCTAGGCGTAGACAGGATTTCTAGACGTAGCCAGGATTTCTAGGCCTAGCCGGGATTTCTAGGCGTAGCCAGGATTTCTAGGCGTAGACAGGATTTCTAGGCGTAGACAGGATTTCTAGACGTAGCCAGGATTTCTAGGCCTAGCCAGGATTTCTAGGCGTAGACAGGATTTCTAGGCCTAGCCAGGATTTCTAGGCGTAGACAGGATTTCTAGACGTAGCCAGGATTTCTAGATGTAGACAGGATTTCTAGGCCTAGCCAGGATTTCTAGGCGTAGCCAGGATTTCTAGGCGTAGACAGGATTTCTAGACGTAGCCAGGATTTCTAGGCCTAGCCAGGATTTCTAGGCGTAGACAGGATTTCTAGGCGTAGACAAGATTTCTAGATGTAGCCAGGATTTCTAGATTTAGCCAGGATTTCTAGACGTAGACGGGATTTCTAGGCGTAGCCAGGATTTCTACATGTAGCCAGGATTTCTAGGCGTAGACGGGATTTCTAGGCGTAGCCAGGATTTCTAGGTGTAGCCAGGATTTCTAGGTGTAGACAGGATTTCTAGATTTAGCCAGGATTTCTAGACGTAGCCAGGATTTCTAGGCGTAGACGGGATTTCTAGGTGTAGACAGGATTTCTAGGCGTAGACAGGATTTCTAGGCGTAGCCAGGATTTCTAGGTGTAGCCAGGATTTCTCGATGTAGCCAGGATTTCTGGGCGTAGCCAGGATTTCTAGGTGTAGCCAGGATTTCTAGATTTAGCCAGGATTTCTAGACGTAGCCAGGATTTCTAGATTTAGCCAGGATTTCTAGATGTAGACAGGATTTCTAGGCGTAGCCAGGATTTCTAGGCCTAGCCAGGATTTCTAGGCGTAGACAGGATTTTTAGGCGTAGACAGGATTTCTAGATGTAGCCAGGATTTCTAGGCCTAGCCCGGATTTCTAGGCGTAGACAGGATTTCTAGGCGTAGACAGGATTTCTAGATGTAGCCAGGATTTCTAGATGTAGCCAGGATTTCTAGATGTAGCCAGGATTTCTAGACGTAGCCAGGATTTCTAGATGTAGACAGGATTTCTAGGCCTAGCCAGGATTTCTAGGCGTAGACAGGATTTCTAGGCGTAGACAGGATTTCTAGACGTAGCCAGGATTTCTAGATTTAGCCAGAATTTCTAGATGTAGCCAGGATTTCTAGATTTAGCCAGGATTTCTACATGTAGCCAGGATTTCTAGATTTAGCCAGGATTTCTAGATGTAGCCAGGATTTCTAGATTTAGCCAGGATTTCTAGATGTAGCCAGGATTTCTAGATTTAGCCAGGATTTCTAGGCGTAGCCAGGATTTCTAGGCGTAGCCAGGATTTCTAGACGTAGACAGGATTTCTAGGCGTAGACAGGATTTCTAGGCGTAGACAGGATTTCTAGGCGTAGCCAGGGGCCGGAGGGGATCCGGTTTTGGAACCACAGGATTTCATCTCTGCTTTTTGCAGATGATGTTGTCCTGTTGGCTTCATCGGACCGGGAACTTCATCAGGTGCTGGACCTGGACCTGGACCTGGACCTGGACCGGGACCGGGACCTTCAGCATGTGCTGGGGCGGTTTGGGATGAGAACCAGCACCTCCATAATGGAGACACAAAAAAGGCCCTATCTTGCAAGTAAGATTTAAACCATTGAAGCACAGTGCCGGTAAGTCCCACCCACTTTTCCAGTCTGCTGAGAAGAATGTTATGATCAACTTTGTCAAATGCAGCACTGACATCCAGTAATACCAGAACAGAGGATTTGCCTGCATCATTATTCAGATGAATATCATTTAAGACTTTGATGAGTACAGCCAGTGCTGTGGTGTGGCCGAAATCCTGACTGAAATGCATTAAAGAGGTTGTTTTGCATCATAAAAGCATGAATTTCCTGGAAAACAACCTATTCAATGATTTTCCCCAAAAATGGCATGGTTAAGTGTTGTAGCATCCAGATTTGATTTCTTTAGAAGAAGTTTTATTACTGCAGTTTTCAAGGCCTGAAGGAACTGGCCTGTTTGAAGAGAAGTATTTATTATCTGCAATACATTCAGAGCTATGCAGTTAAAAACTGTTTTGAAAATTCTCAATTTCTTAGTGTTGTTGCTTTGTCTTTAATTATTGCTGTTTAACTCGTGTCTACACTGGTTATTAGGGCCCGAGCACTTGCAGTGCGAAGGCCCTATTGTAATTGCAGGAATTATTCTTCTTCTTCTTCTTCTTATTGTTCTGACAAAAGGAAGGCCTTTTTGCCCCCCTAAACGTGCCCAAAAAGTCACCAAATTTTGCATGCAAGTCAGGCCTGGCGAAAAATTTGATATTTAAGGGTTTGCATTCATGGGCGTGGTAAAATGGCTCAACAGCGCCCCCTAGAAAACTTTGTGCCTCAAGCCCCACAATGCGGTTTGTCGTACATGCACGAAAATCGGTACACACCTGTATCATGGGGCAACTTAAAGAAAAGTCTCTGGGCGTCATGTCGAGAAACCGAACAGGAAGTCAGCCATTTTGAATTAATCGTGTCACTTTGGCGTAATTTATGCCATTCCTTCTGCAGTTAATACGGCCCGAACCGTAACGTGCCCCCAAGTGTGTTATACATCAAAATGTGCGTCTTCATCCTGCGACAACACGCATTACTTTTCTCTTTCAAAAGCGTTACCGTGGCGACGCTAGACGCCAAAAAGCGCGCCCACCCTTCATCTGGTTGGTTCAGACCGAAAAAACTTTGCGCCTCACGCCCCAGAATACGGTGTGACGTACATGAACGAAAATCGGTGCACACCTGTATCATGTCGCAACTTAAAGAAAAGTCTCTTGGCACTATGGCCGAAACCGAACAGGAAGTCGGCCATTTTGAACATTCTGAATTAATCACATAATTTTGGAGCAATATATGCCATTCCTTCGAGAATTAATACGGCCCGAACCGTAACGTGCACCCAGATGTGTTATACATACAAATGTGCGTCTCCATCCTGCGACTACACGCATTACTTTTCTCTTTCAAAAGTGTTACCGTGGCGACGCTAGACGCCAAAAAGCGCGCCCCCCCTTCATCTGATTGGTCCATATTTGATAGTTCCCCAAAAGGCACCAAAATTGGCATGCAAGCCAGGCCTGGCGATAAATTTGATATTTAATGGTTTGCATTAATTGGCGTGGCCTAACGGCTCAACAGCGCCCCCTGGAAAACTTTGTGCCTCAAGCCCTACAATACGGTTTGACGTACATGCACGAAAATCGCTACACACCTGTATCATGGCACACCTTAAAGAAAAGTCTCTTGGAGCCATGGCCAAAACCGAACAGGAAGTCGGCCATTTTGAAATCTGTTTGGTCCATATTTGATAGTTCTCCAAAAGTCATCAAATTTTGCATGCAAGCCAGGCCTGGCGATAAATTTGATATTTCATGGTTTGCATTAATGGGCGTGGCCTAACGGCTCAACAGCGCCCCCTAGAATACTTTTCTCTGCCATAACTTTTGAATGGTTTGACATAGGAAGTAGTGGGTGGTGCCATGGGACTCTGTAATGAGTCCTTAAGCTTCGTTGGCCTTAATTAGCCCCGCCCCTTCTTCTGATTGGTTGTCCCGATTTTCTGCTATAACTTTGGAATGGTTTGATATAGAGAGTCGTAGGTGGTGTCATCAGATTCTTTATGGAGTCCTTGACCTTCATTGGCCAGAATTAGCCCCGCCCCTTCTTCTGATTGGTTGTCCCTTTTTTCTGCTATACATTTTGAATGGTTTGACATAGGAAGTCATGGGTGGTATCATGGGACCCTGTAATGAGTTCTTAAGCTTCGTTGGCCTTAATTAGCCCCGCCCCTTCTTCTGATTGGTTGTCCCGATTTTCTGCTATAACTTTGGAATGGTTTGACATAGAGAGTCGTGGGTGGTGTCATAAGATTCTGTATGGAGTCCTTGACCTTCATTGGCCTGAATTAGCCCCGCCCCTTCTTCTGATTGGTTGTCCCTTTTTTCTGCTATAACTTTTGAATGTTTTGACATAGAGAGTAGTGGGTGGTGTCATCAGATTCTGTATGGAGTCCTTGACCTTCATTGGCCTGAACTAGCCCCGCCCCTTCTTCTGATTGGTTGTCCCTTTTTTCTGCTATAACTTTTGAATGGTTTGACATAGGAAGTCGTGGGTGCTGTCATTTCTGATATGCTTATGGGGGGCGGTGGACGTGAGTGCGAGGGCCCGTTCATCGCTGCTTGCAGCTTTAATTCTAAATTGGAGTTTAATCACATTTTAAATCCTGTAAATTCTGTCCTGTAAATCTGTACAAAGGTGAGGGAGACCTACCAGATCAAGCTGAAAATCAGCAAATTCTGGTCCCCGACCGATCAATTGGTCCATCTCCAATTTTTTTAGTCTTGGTATCAATGCCAGACTCACCATAAGGAGAAGATGACGACTCTGCCATGTCCCTGCTCTGGTAGGAAGCCGTTACAGTACCAGATGATCTTGTCTGTCTGCTGGAGGAAACAATGCAAACTTATATTAGAAATGATTTCAAATGTTTACATTTTTGTTGTGGTCTGAGTTACAGAAGGGCAGTGTCAATAATATTTATTCTATTATAATTGATCACAAATCTATACATTTATGATCATAAAGCTGATTATAAGTAGGCTGCCCTAATTAGGGCAGCCTACTTATAATCTGACAGTGCGAAGGCCCTATTGTATCGTAATGTAATTTTTTTTTTCCTCGTTTTTATTTTTCTTCTTCTTTCTCCTGTAACACGCAACTTAATGAAAAGTCTCTTGGCGCCATGGCCGAAACCCAACAGGAAGTCGGCCAATATTTTATTAATCGTGTAATTTTGGAGAAATGTAATTTCTTCCACCGGTTCTTCGCCGGAACCGTAACGTACACCCAGGTGTGTTATACATCAAAATGTGCGTCTCCATCCTGCGACGATGCGTATTACTTTTCTCAGTCAAAACCGTTACCGTGGCGACGATAGACACCAAAAAGCGCGCCCACCCTTCATCTGATTGGTCCATATTTAATAGTTCCTACTTTCTGCCATAACCTTTGAATGGTTTGACATAAAGACTCGTGGGTGGTGTCATCGGACTCTGTATTGAGTCCTTGAACATAATTGGTGCAAATTAGACCCGCCCCTTCATCTGATTGGTCGATATTTGATAGTCTCTATTTTCTGCCATAACTTTTGAATGGTCTGACATAGAGAGTCATGGTGGTGTCATCGGACTCGGTATTGAGTCCTTGACCTTCATTGGCATGAATTAGCCCTGCGCCTTCTTCCGATTGGTCGATATCTGATACTTTCTGCCATAACTTTTGAATGGTTTGATATAGAGAGTCGTGGGTGGTGTCATCCGCTAAATGTCCAGGTCTGAAGAATCTACATGCAAGTCATACAAGCTTCCACTGCAGCCTGAACGTGCACAAGGGTGGAGGGCCGTTCATCGCTGCTTGCAGCTTTAATTAGGGCCCAAGCACTTACAGTGAGAAGGCCTTATTGTATCCATAGGAATTTTTTCTTTTTTCTTTCTTTCTTTCTTCTTTCTTTCTTTCTTCTTCGAAAGGAGGGCCTTTTTGCCCCCCTAAACGTGCCCAAAAAGTCACCAAATTTTGCACGCAAGCCAAGCCGTGGGAAAAATTTGATATTTAATGGTTTGCATTAATGGGCGTGGCAAAATGGCTCAACAGCGCCCCCGGAAAACTTTGTGCCTCAAGCCCCACAAGTCGGCCATTTTGAACATTCTGAATTAATCGCGTAATTTTGGAGCAATTTATGCCATTCCTTCGACAGTTAATACGGCCCGAACCGTAACGTGCACCCAGGTGTGTTATACATCAAAATATGCGTCTCCATCCTGTGACTACGTGCATTACTTTTCTCTTTCAAAAGTGTTACCGTGGCGACGCTAGACGCCAAAAAGCGCGCCCACCCTTCATCTGATTGGTTCAGACAGAAAAAACTTTGTGCCTCAAGCCCCACAATACGGTTTGACGTACATGAACGAAAATCGGTACACACCTGTATCATGTCCCAACTTAAAGAAAAGTCTCTTGGCGCCATGGCCGAAACCGAACAGGAAGTTGGCCATTTTGAACATTCTGAATTAATCGCGTAATTTTGGAGCAATTTATGCCATTCCTTCGACAGTTAATACGGCCCGAACCGTAACGTGCACCCAGGTGTGTTATACATCAAAATATGCGTCTCCATCCTGTGACGAAGCGCATTACTTTTCTCTTTCAAAAGCGTTACCGTGGCAACGCTAGATGCAAAAACGCGCGCCCACCCTTCATCTGATTGGTCCATATTTGATAGTTCCCCAAAAGTCACCAAATTTTGCATGCAAGGCAGGCCTGGCGATAAATTTGATATTTCATGGTTTGCATTAATGGGCGTGGCCTAACGGCTCAACAGCGCCCCCTAGAATACTTTTCTCTGCCATAACTTTTGAATGGTTTGACATAAAGAATCACGGGTGGTGTCATCGGACTCGGTATTGAGTCCTTGACCATAATTGGGGAAAATTAGCCCCGCCCCTTCTTCTGATTGGTTGTCCCTATTTTCTGCTATAAATTTTGAATGGTTTGACATAAAGACTCGTGGGTGGTGTCATTTCTGATATGCTTATCGGGGACGGTGGCAATGAGTGCGAGGGCCCGTTCATCGCTGCTTGCAGCTTTAATTAGGGCCCGAGCACCTTCAGTGCGAAGGCCCTATTGTATTTGCAGGAATTTTTATTTTTATTAGTATTCTTCTGACAAAAGGAAGGCCTTTTTGCCCCCCTAAACGTGCTCAAAAAGTCACCAAATGTTGCACCCAAGCCAGGCCTGGCGAAAAATTTGATATTTAATGGTTTGCATTAATGGGCGTGGCAAAATGGCTCAACAGCGCCCCCTTGAAAACTTTGTACCTCAAGCCCCACAATACGGTTAGACGTACATGCACGAAAATCGGTACACACCTGTATCATGGCGCAACTTAAACAAAAGTCTCTTGGGGTCATGCCCGAAACCGAACAAGATGTCGGCCATTTTGAATTAATCGTGTAATTTTGGCGAAATTTACGCCATTCCTTCGGCAGTTAATTCAGTCCGAACTGTAACGTGCACCCAAGTGTGTTAACTTTTGAATGGTTTGACATAGAGAGTCGTGGGTGGTGTCATCAGACTCTGTATGGAGTCCTTGACCTTCATTGGATTGAATTAGCCCCGCCCCTTCTTCTGATTGGTTGTCCCTTTTTTCTGCTATAACTTTTGAATGGTTTGACATAGGAAGTCGTGGGTGGTGTCATGTCTGATATGCTTATGGGGGGCGGTGGCCGTGAGTGCGAGGGCTCGTTCATTGCTGCTTGCAGCTTTAATTCTCCTTGTATTTGCTCCCGCTTGGCTCCATACTTAGGAAGCATGGGAGTTTTTATCATTTTTATGCAAATGACAGGACTATTACCCTGATGAAGGTCTTCTGACCGAAAGTTTGGTTAATTGAAGATACTTGCATTGATCCCAAGTGTGCAGATCCTCTTTGTTATATATGCAGATGACAGTCAAATTTTATTCAATGTTTCTGAACTTTTTAAATTTTAACGAAAAAAAGACTGAACTGATGGTTTTCGGTGGCAACGCTGGAACCCCCCTTCCAGATCTGGGCCCTTTGGCCCAGCATGTAAAACATCACTAACCTTGGGGTAAAAGTGGATGCAGTTCTCAAGCTTGACAGCCAGATCAGGGCGGTTGCCATATCAAGTTTTTATCATTTGCAGCAGCTGGCTAAAATGAAGCCAATTCTTTCAAAACAACAGCTCGAAATAGTAATCCATGTCTTTGTCACCACTCGGCTGGACTACTGCAACGCCCTTTATGTGGGGGTTAGTGCGTCTTACATCTCCATCTCCAGATGGTCCAAAATGCTGCAGCTTTTAACTGGAACACGGAAACATGAGCACATTTCCCCCCATTTTGGCCTCCCTCCACTGGCTGCCCATACACTCGAGGTTAAAATTATTTTACTTGCTTTTAAATCCTTGAATGGTCTTGCCCCGCCGTACCTCTCTGAGCTCCTACACCCTTATTTACCCCGTTGCTCTCTCAGATCAGCTGATCAGCTGCTCCTGAGAGCCTGAAACTAAAAGAAAGCTCAGAGGGGACGGCGCCTTCGCTGTTGAATCTCCAAAACTTTGGAACAACCTGCCTCAGCAAATCAAACAGGCCTCCTCTCTGTTTGGTTTTAAATACCTTCTCAAAAACCACCTTTTCACATGTTGGAAGAACTTGGGCTTGTGGATGCTTGGAGAGCCAAAAATCCAACGACTAAAGATTTCACCTTTCTGTCTATGGTACATGGTCATTGTAGCAGGGCGAGTGCTACGGGGCCCGACCGACAGGACAGAGAGGACACGGAGTTTAGTGCAGAACCCTTTCATGTGCAATCACCACCACATGGAGCCTGCATGAAATTAGAGAGTGTGTTATTGAACCGGTTACTTTGTCTGATCAAGGTCCTGTGAAGCTGAAATTAGATTTAGGTTTAGAGTGGCGTTTCAAATACTGGAGACTGAATATTTCATTGCTAACTGACCCAGGTATCAAAGAACAAATAAAACAGACGATAAACGAATACTTCACAATTACCGATAACGGAGCAGTGTCCCCCTCAACACTTTGGGATGGGGCTAAGGCGGTGCTGAGAGGGAAGTGTATTGACATTGCTGTCAAATTAAACAAACAGAGAATGGAGAGGGAAAAACAGTTAGAAAGTGATATAAAAAGATTAGGACATAAACACAAAATGACCATAGATGAAAATATACTGACGCAATTACAAGATTGTAGAGCTTCCTTGGGCGAACTTCTTACACAAAAAGCTGAGGGAGCGCTTCGATACACAAGTCAAAGGTACTATGAGATGTGAAATCGTGCGAGCCGACTTCTTGCCTTTCAATTGAGAAAAGGGCAGTCAGCCCGCATCGTTCCTAAAATAAAACACCCAACATCTTTAGCCGAGGTCTCACACCCAGAGGAGGTAGCAGAAGCATTTCAAACTTTTTACAAATGGTAAAATGGTAAATGGCTTACACTTATATAGCGCTTTCCAGCTGTACTCCTACAGCCCCAAAGCGCTTTACACTGCAAACATTCACCCACACACGCACACATTCACAAACCGGTTGTCGGCGGAGCTGCCACACAACGGCGCTGGCCTGACAACCGGGAGCAACCGGGGGATTCAGTGTCTTGCCCAAGGACATTTTGGTGGACACATGCAGAACTAGGGTTCGAACCACTGACCTTCAGGTTCATGGGCGAACGCTCTACCAACAGAGCCACCATATGTTTAAAGACCTTAATTTAGCAAAACTCTCTGTGTCTGAGGCGAATGAATTGGTACATGTAGCTCCAATTCGAGAAAATGAGGTACAAGACGTTATCAAGTCACTGAAAAATAATAAATCTCCTGGTACAGACGGTTTACCGGGTGAATTTTATAAGACCTTTATGGAGGAGCTTGTGCCAAAACTTTGCCAGGTCTTTAATGGCACTTTACAGGAAAATGACCCCCCAAAGAGCTGGTCAGAGGCCATAATAACGGTAATATATAAAGAGGGGAAAGACCCACTGAACTGTGGTGCCTACAGACCAATCAGCCTGCTGGGGAATGACGTAAAAATTATCAGTTCCATATTGGCGGATAGGATGTAGAAATACTTAAGTAAATTGATTAACCCTGATCAAACCGGTTTTATACCGGGTCGTCAAGGACCAAATAATATAAGGAGAGTGTTAAATGTACAATCAGTAGCAAAGCATTCTGCCCACCAGTCAATGCTTCTCAGTCTTGATGCTGAGAAGGCACTTGACAGGGTAGAATGGTTATATCTGAATTACACTATGGAACAAATGGGATTAAATTTAACATTCATAAAATGGATTAATACCCTGAATAAAGACCCAACATCAAGGGTTAGGGTCAATAGATACTGCTCCCAATTGTTTGAGCTTAAAAAAGGTGTTAGACAGGGAAACCCAGTCTCTCCTATTTTGTTTGCGCTGTGTATTGAACCGCTTGCTGAGTTAATAAGGGGAAATGATCAGATTGAGGGAATAGTGGATGATGGAGGAATGATGCATAAAATGTCGTTGTTCGCAGATGACATTCTTTTGTTTATAAGAAATCCACAGTCATCTATGCCAGCTCTTATGCAATGCCTGGGGGACTATGGGAAGGTTTCAGGGTACAAGGTTAATGAGGGGAAATAAGAAGCTATGATGATAACAGGATGCTGGCCTACATGTTTGGACAGACAGGTGAAATTCTAATGGTCAAAAAGCTTCAACCCATACCTCAAATCAGTTATATAAAGCAAATTATGATAAACTTATTTTGCAAATCAAAAATGACTTAGAAAGATGGGAGATGCTTCCTTCTCTCTGGTCGGACTCTGTCAAAGGAAACTATCTAACCAGTAAGATGGCGGCGCGCTCAGACGCCGAAGCTCAGTGCTCTCCTTTTCGGTGCTTTTTTAGGCTTTTTTTGTATGTGATATTACTCGTTCTGACAACATCCAGCTGGGCGAACAACATCTTCAGCCGGCACGATCTACTGGAAATAGGTCGACACAGCGAGCGCCCTGTTACAGCAGAGTTTCTCCGCTCAAACGGCATCCTGGCGGACATAGCGAGGCGCCCCGGCTCTCTGTGGTTTACCATCCCCACGAAAAGGCGGCGTAAGCGGCGCATGGAGAGGAGGCAGAAGCGAGGCTGCAGGGCTGGCGTACTGGTGAGGCCACGGAAGCGGCCACACAAACCACCGCTTCCCAGTATCTTCCTCTCCAATGTAAGATCCCTCGCTAACAAGCTGGATGAGCTGAGACTACAGATTACAACAAACAAAACGGTGATGGACAGCTGCATCCTACTATTTACAGAAACCTGGCTACATCCATCCATCCCGAACACAGCTATTGAGCTAGCGGGACGAACAGCACACCGGCATGACAGGACAAAGGACTCCGGCAAGAGCGGAGGAGGGGGGTTATGCGTGTATGTAAATAACAACTGGTGCACAAATACCAAGACTACTAACAGCCACTGCTCTCCGGACCTAGAGTTAGTGACTGTTAAATGTAGGCCCATATACCTACCCCGGGAGCTTACTGTCGTCATCGTCACTGCTGTTTACATTCCACCTTATGCTAATGCTAGCAGAGCCCTCGGACATTTACATGATACCATTAGCAGTCAGCAGAACAAGTATCCTGAGGCTGTTCACATCGTTGCAGGGGATTTTAACCATGTGGACATGAAGAGCATACTCCCCAAATTCCATCAACATGTAAAATGTGCTACCAGGGGAGTAAACACTTCAGATAAGGTTTACTCAAACATCAAGCTGGGCTTCAGGGCCAAGCCACTACCACATCTGGGCCAGTCAGATCATATGTCCCTGATTCTAATCCCAGCATACACCCCTCTCAGGAAAAGGGCTCCTAACACCACAAGAACTGTTAAAAAATGGCCTGAAGGTGCCTCTCTACAGCTGCCGGACTGCTTTGATTCAACAGACGGGGGGGTTGCGGTGCTGGGATACATCAAGCACTGCATGGACACTGTCACTGTGGACAAGTGTATCCGGGTGTATCCAAATAAAAAGCCCTGGATGACAAGAAAAGTGCAGTGCCTGCTCAGGGAGAGAAACGCAGCCTTCAGGTCTGGCAATGCAGCAATGTACAGTGCTGCCAGAGTGCGAGCTGCATAGAGGCATCAGGGAGGCCAAGGCTGCCTACAGAGGGAGGATTGAGGACTGCTTTCAGAGCAGTGACTCCAGACAGGTGTGGCTGGGAGTACGGCACATCACTAACTACAGGTCCAGCAACCTCACTGCTGTCGACGGTGATGCTCCGCTGGCGGAGCAGCTGAATCACTTCTATGCCCGTTTTGAAGTAAAGTCACCAGAGGCAGCTACACCACACCCACCAGCCCACAGCAGCTTCACCCTCGCTGTGGAGGAGCACGAGGTACGGCGCACGCTGAGGGCTGTGAACCCGAGGAAAGCTGCGGGATCCGACGGCGTCTCAGGGCAGGTGCTGAGAGACTGTGCAGATCAGCTGGCGGGGGTCTTCACTAAGATCTTCAACCAGCCCCTGTCTCAAGCAGCCATCCCACCATGCCTGAAGTCCTCCACAATCGTCCCACTCCCGAAAAATAACTCCATCAGCAGCCTGAATGATTACCGTCCTGTAGCACTCACACCTGTCATTACAAAGTGCTTTGAGAAACTGATCTGGACCCACATCATCTCATATCTCCCACCCAGGTTTGACCTTCATCAGTTCGCCTACAGAACTAACAGGTCCACGGAGGACGCCATAGCCACAGCTCTCCACTCTGCTCTGTCCCATCTGGAGCAGCAGGGGAGCTCTGCTCGGCTACTGTTTGTGGACTTCAGCTCCGAATTTAATACTATCCTACCAGACAGACTGGTGATCAAATTGTCAGAACTGGGAATACCACACTCCATCTGCAGCTGGGACAAGGACTTCCTGTCTGATCGCTCCCAGAGGGTGAGAGTAGGCCCACACATCTCCTCAGCACTCAGTCTCAACACCGGCTCACCTCAGGGCTGTATGCTGAGTCCCCTACTCTACACCCTCTACACCCATGACTGCGCTCCTGCCCACTCCAGCAACAGCATTGTAAAGTTTGCGGACGACACCACTGTGGTAGGGCTCATCTCCGGGGGGGATGAGTCTGCTTACAGGGACGAGGTGGCACTGTGGTGTTCAGAGAACGACCTGATCCTGAACACTGAAAAAACTAAGGAGCTGATCATAGACTTCAGACGGAAAAAGACAGACATTCAGCCTCTGTTCATCAACAGTGTGGAGATCGTTTCCAGCTTCCGGTTGCTGGGCGTGGAAATAGAGGACAACCTGACCTGGAGTGTCAACACCACCACTATCATCAAAAAGGCACAGCAGAGACTGTACTTTCTGAGAATTCTCAGAACCCATCATCTAAACAACTGCTGGTGTCCTTTTATCGCTGCTCCATAGAGAGCATCCTCACATATTGCATATGTGTGTGGTTCTCCAGCTGCACAGTGGCAAATAGGAAGGCACTCCAGAGGGTCGTCACAACGGCCCAAAAAATAATCGGCTGCACTCTCCCCTCCCTGGAGGAGCTGGACAACACCCGGTGTCTCAGGAAAGCCAGGAAGATCATCAAGGACCATCTCACCCCGGACACTCACTCTCTGAACTGTTGCCATCAGGCAGACGTTTCAGGACACTGAAATCAGGCACAAACACACTCAAGAACAGTTTCTATGCCAGAGCCATAACTACACTCAATACTGCTAAATAATCAAACTGACTTTTTCCATGTGCAATACTGACCGAACCGAGCAATACCTGTATGTTGTCTTCCTGTTTGTGTTCTTTTAGAGAGTATTTAGGGCCCGAGCACTTGCAGTGCGAAGGCCCTATTGTAATTGCAGGAATTATTAGGGCCCGAGCACCTTCAGTGCGAAGGCCCTATTGTATCTGTAGGAATTCTTCGCGTTATTATTAGGGCCCGAGCACCTTCAGTGCGAAGGCCCTATTGTATCTGTAGGAATTTTTTTTTTTCTTTTTCTTTTTCTTTTTCTTTTTCTTCTGACGAAAGGAGGGCCTTTTTGCCCCCCTAAACGTGCCCAAAAAGTCACCAAATTTTGCATGCAAGCCAGGCCTGGTGAAAAATTTGATATTTCATGGTTTGCATTAACGGGCGTGGCAAAATGGCTCAACAGCGCCCCCCGGAAAACTTTGTGACTCAAGCCCCACAATACGGTTTGACGTACATGCACGAAAATCGCTACACACCTGTATCAGTACACAACTTAAAGAAAAGTCTCTTGGCGACATGGCCGAAACCGAACAGGAAGTCAGCCATTTTGAATTAATCGTGTCACTTTGGCGCAATTTATGCCATTCTTTCGGCAGTTAATACGGCCCCAACCGTAACGTGCCCCCAAGTGTGTTATACATCAAAATGTGCGTCTCCATCCTGCGACAACGCGCATTACTTTTTTCTTTCAAAAGCGTTACCGTGGCGACGCTAGACGCCAAAAAGCGCGCCCACCCTTCATCTGGTTGGTTCAGACCGAAAAAACTTTGCGCCTCAAGCCCCACGATACGGTTTGACGTACATGAACGAAAATCGGTACACACCTGTATCATGTCGCAACTTAAAGAAAAGTCTCTTGGCGCCATGGCCGAAACCGAACAGGAAGTCGGCCATTTTAAACATTCTGAATTAATCGTGTAATTTTGGAGCAATATGAGCCATTCCTTCGAGAATTAATACGGCCCGAACCGTAACGTGCACCCAGGTGTGTTATACATCAAAATGTGCGTCTCTATCCTGCGACTACGCGCATTACTTTTCTCTTTCAAAAGTGTTAACGTGGCGACGCTAGACGCCAACAAGCGCACCCCCTCTTCATCTGATTGGTCCATATTTGATAGTTCCCCAAAAGGCACCAAATTTGGCACGCAAGCCAGGACTGGCGATAAATTTGATATTTTATGGTTTACATTAATGGGCGTGGCCTAACGGCTCAACAGTGCCCCCCGGAAAACTTTGTGCCTCAAGCCCCACAATACAGTTTGACGTACATGCACGAAAATCGCTACACACCTGTATCATGGCACAACTTAAAGAAAAGTCTCTTGGACCCATGGCCGAAACCGAACAGGATGTCGGCCATTTTGAATTAATCGTGTCATTTTGGCGAAATTTATGCCATTCCTTCGAGAATCAATTCAGCCCGAACCGTAAAGTGCACCCAGATGTGTTATACATCAAAATTTGCGTCTCCATCCTGCGACACCACGCATTACTTTTCTCTTTCAAAAGCGTTACTGTGGCGACGCTAGACGCCAAAATGCCCGCCCCCCCTTAATCTGATTGGTCCATATTTGATAGTCACCAAATTATGCATGCAAGCCAGGCCTGGTGATAAATTTGATATTTCATGGTTTGCATTAATGGGCGTGGCCTAATGGCTCAACAGCGCCCCCTAGAATACTATTCTCTGCCATAACTTTTGAATGGTTTGACATAAAGAGTCGTGGGTGGTGTCATGGGACTCGGTATTGAGTCCTTTACCATAATTGGTGAAAATTAACCCCGCCCCTTCTTCTGATTGGTTGTCCGATTTTCTGCTATAACTTTTGAATGGTTTGACATAGAGAGTCGTGGGTGGTGTCGTTTCTGATATGCTTATGGGGGGCGGTGGCCGTGAGTGCGAGGGCCCGTTCATCGCTGCTTGCAGCTTTAATTATTATTATTATTATTTTTCTGACAAAAGGAGGGCCTTTTTGCCCCCCTAAACGTTCCCAAAAAGTCACCAAATTTTGCACGCAAACCAGGCCTGGCGAAAAATTTGATATTTAATGGTTTGCATTAATGGGCGTGGCAAAATGGCTCAACAGCGCCCCCTTGAAAACTTTGTGCCTCAAGCCCCACGATACGGTTTGACGTACATGCACGAAAATCGGTACGCACCTGTATCATGGCACAACTGAAAGAAAAGTCTCTGGCTGTCATGTCGAGAAACCGAACAGGAAGTCGGCCATTTTGAATTAATCGTGTCATTTTGGCGAAATTTATGCCTTCCTTCGGCAGTTAATACGGCCCGAACCGTAACGTGCCCCCAAGTGTGTTATACATCAAAATGTGCGTCTCCATCCTCCGACACCACGCATTACTTTTCTCTTTCAAAAGCGTTACCGTGGCGACGCTAGACGCCAAAAAGCGTGCCCACCCTTCATCTGATTGGTTCAGACAGAAAAAACTTTGCGCCTCAAGCCCCATAATACGGTTTGACGTACATGAACGAAAATCGGTACACACCTGTATCATGTCGCAACTTAAAGAAAAGTCTCTTGGCGCCGTGGCCGAAACCGAACAGGAAGTCGGCCATTTTGAACATTCTGAATTAATCGCGTAATTTTGGAGCAATATATGCCATTCCTTCGAGAATTAATACGGCCCGAACCGTATTGTGAACCCAGATGTGTTATACATCAAAATGTGCGTCTCCATCCTGCGACTACACGCATTACTTTTCTCTTTCAAAAGTGTTACCGTGGCGACGCTAGACGCCAACAAGCGCACCCCCCCTTCATCTGATTGGTCCATATTTGATAGTTCCCCAAAAGGCACCAAATTTGGCACGCAAGCCAGGCCTGGCGATAAATTTAATATTTCATGGTTTGCATTAATGGGCGTGGCAAAATGGCTCAACAGCGCCCCCCGGAAAACTTTGTGCCTCAAGCCCCACAATACAGTTTGATGTACATGCACGAAAATCGCTACACACCTGTATCATGGCACAACTTAAAGAAAAGTCTCTTGGAGCCATGGCCGAAACCGAACAGGAAGTCGGCCATTTTGAAATCTGATTGGTCCATATTTGATAGTTCTCCAAAAGTCACCAAATTTTGCATGCAAGCCAGACTTGGCGATACATTTGATATTTCATGGTTTGCATTAATGGGCGTGGCCTAACGGCTCAACAGCGCCCCCTAGAATACTTTTCTCTGCCATAACTTTTGAATGGTTTGACATAGAGAGTTGTGGGTGGTGTCATGGGACTCTGTAATGAGTCCTTAAGCTTCGTTGGCCTTAATTAGCCCCGCCCCTTCTTCTGATTGGTTGTCCCTTTTTTCTGCTATAACTTTTGAATGGTTTGACATAGGAAGTCGTGGGTGGTGTCATTTCTGATACTTATGGGGGGCGGTGGCCGTGAGTGCGAGGGCCCGTTCATTGCTGCTTGCAGCTTTAATTCTTCTTCTTCTTCTTATTGTTCTGACAAAAGGAAGGCCTTTTTGCCCCCCTAAACGTGCCCAAAAAGTCACCAAATTTTGCATGCAAGTCAGGCCTGGCGAAAAATTTGATATTTAAGGGTTTGCATTAATGGGCGTGGTAAAATGGCTCAACAGCGCCCCCTTGAAAACTTTGTGCCTCAAGCCCCTCAATGCGGTTTGTCGTACATGCACGAAAATCGGTACACACCTGTATCAGTACACAACTTAAAGAAAAGTCTCTGGGCGTCATGTCGAGAAACCAAACAGGAAGTCGGCCATTTTGAATTAATCGTGTCACTTTGGCGCAATTTATGCCATTCCTTCGGCAGTTAATACGGCCCGAACCATAACGTGCCCCCAAGTGTGTTATACATCAAAATGTGCGTCTTCATCCTGCGACAACACGCATTACTTTTCTCTTTCAAAAGCGTTACTGTGGCGACGCTAGGCGCCAAAAAGCGCGCCCACCCTTCATCTGATTGGTTCAGACAGAAAAAACTTTGCGCCTCAAGCCCCAGAATACGGTGTGACGTACATGAACGAAAATCGGTACACACCTGTATCATGTCGCAACTTAAAGAAAAGTCTCTTGGCGCCATGGCCGAAACCGTACAGGAAGTCGGCCATTTTGAACATTCTGAATTAATCACGTAATTTTGGAGCAATATATGCCATTCCTTCGAGAATTAATACGGCCCGAACCGTATCGTGAACCCAGATGTGTTATACATCAAAATGTGCGTCTCCATCCTGCGACTACACGCATTACTTTTCTCTTTCAAAAGTGTTACCGTGGCGACGCTAGACGCTAAAAAGCACGCCCCCCCTTCATCTGATTGGTCCATATTTGATAGTTCCCCAAAAGGCACCAAAATTGGCACGCAAGCCAGGCCTGGAGATAAATTTGATATTTCATGGTTTGCATTAATGAGCGTGGCAAAATGGCTCAACAGCGCCCCCCGGAAAACTTTGTGCCTCAAGCCCCACAATACGGTTTGACGTACATGCACGAAAATCGCTACACACCTGTATCGTGGCACAACTTAAAGAAAAGTCTCTTGGAGCCATGGCCGAAACCGAACAGGAAGTCGGCCATTTTGAAATCTGATTGGTCTATATTTGATAGTTCTCTAAAACTCACCAAATTTTGCATGCAAGACAGACTTGGCGATAAATTTGATATTTCATGGTTTGCATTAATGGGCGTGGCCTAACGGCTCAACAGCGCCCCCTAGAATACTTTTCTCTGCCATAACTTTTGAATGGTTTGACATAGAGAGTAGTGGGTGGTGTCATTTCTGATATGCTTATGGGGGCGGTGGCCGTGAGTGCGAGGGCCCGTTCATCGCTGCTTGCAGCTTTAATTATTTTTATAGTTGTTGTTTTAATATTTTTTTTTTTTTTTAAACCATGCACCTTAAAGATAGCATCCAATTTTGTGTACCTGTACAAATGACAATAAAAACATTCTAATTCTAATTCTTTGTCTTTAGTTGGGAGGGTAGAAACAATCAGGTGAACGTTCTGCTAAGGTTATTTCTTTTTAATTCGTTACCTATTACTCTTCCTGTATCTACTTTTACATTTCTAGATAAGATTGTTTCCAAATTTATATGGCAGAACAAAAGACCTAGAGTGAGACTCAAAGTTCTCTGTGCACGCAAGGACAAGGGTCGATTAGTCTTGCCTCATTTCAGAAATTATTACCGAGCAGCACAACTTGAAAAATTGGTTTCATGGATAAGATTAGATATGGACACAAGATGGGTACATATAGAGCAAGGTTCAGTAATAAAATAGGTCACTCTCAACCCTTCACACTCTAAATTCAAAACTGTGGCGTAAACTTAAGATTCAAAATGAATGGGTTAATTATACACTAAAGGTATGGGAGAAGACTAGAAAGATGTTGAATGTACCTCTATCTCTATCAAGGGCAACAAAAATAACTACTGTCTGTGATTTTCTGCCAGTAACAATGGACAAGAGTTTCTTTAGATGGGCGGGGAAGGGCCTCAGCACAATAAACCAATTATTCGAAGGAATGACTCTCAGGGCTTTCTCACAACTTCAGGCAAAATATGGTATTGAAAAAAATGAACACTAAAAACACAATATCTTGTCTATACAGTAGGATTCGTATGGACACATCAGTAGATACGCTGGATGTGAAAGGTAAATGGGAATTGGAAGCTAATGCCATAATTGCTGATGGGGAGTGGGAGAATTCTTGGGTACCCTGGCAGAAATGTTTAAGCAGCCCAACTTGGAGAGAATTTAGCTGGAAGTTGAAAATTAGATATTTTAAAACTCCTTTAGTGATAGCTAGATATGATAATAATTGTGCCCCCCTTTGTTGGAGGGGTTGTGGCATGATAGGGGACTTCTCTCACATTTTTTGGGATTGCCCTAAATTGCACAAATTCTGGGAGATTGTGAAGCGACAAATAAGTGAGATTTTGAATTTAAACAGACCGATAGAACCACAGCAACTAATTTTGGGTACTGTAATGTTAACAGATTTAGGGAAAAATTGCGAAATTTGCTCAGGGCGCTTTTGTTGATTTCACATAAAATGTCATGGAACTGGTTCTCATAAATGTTCAAGAAAAAAAAAAACTTTTAACACCTACTGTAGCAAGACAGTTGAGTTTACTTTATCCTTTTATTCTTTATTTTATTCTTTTATCTTCTATTCTATCCTATTTTATTCACTTAACTTATCATGATTGTTTTATTTATGTGTCTTGTGTTTTACAGTGTTTTGTGTTTGTTTTCCATTCGCCTGTCCAGCACTTTGGACCATGTTGGTGTTTTTAAAGTGCTTTATAAATAAAGCTGACTTGACTTGACTTGAATCATCGTAGAGCAGTAAAGGCCAGACTTTTTTGGGGCACCAGATGGGGTGGGGAGGATCTGGCCGGAATAACGTGATCCTTCCATGCGCTACGTCCGGCGGAGAAACCCCACCCTGTCTGGTGAAAAGAAGCTGCTGCTGCTCACTCCTCAGGTTAAGGAGGAGACCTGAGCTCAGTGCACGAACTCCCGGGGTTGGTAGAGGATGGTAATGCCCAGGGGCCTCATCTATAAAGCTTGCTTGCGCAGAAAAAGCGCCTGAAAGTTGCGGAAGCCACCTTCTACGCAAAGCCTCGGATCTAAAAAGAAAAAACTAACCGAAAAATGTGCTTATCTTTAAGGCAACCCTCACCCTCCCGTAAGAATTTACTTAAGACACGGGGAACTGGCGAGGCAGGCGGTGAGGTGGTGAAATGAAGCCAGATTCATGTCATACTCTTAATAATGTCATCACATATCACAACATATATCAGACTTAAAATAATAAAATAATAAAATAAAATAGCGCTGATCGTGTCCTCTGTGTGTGAAGCTCAGTCAGTCAGGACTCTGCTGCTGCTGGAGCTGCAGCCTCTTCTTCACCCACCGCTTAGGACAGAACAAATGAGGGGCTGCGTTTAGGGAGCCCCACGGAGCCCCTAAAGGGACTCAGATTTGTTTTCATATATATGAGTTTTACGGGCGCGTGAAACCTTTAGGTGTGGGTGTATGGTGCCTAAATTATGGTCCCGCGTTAAAACGACGCAGAGCCTACGGCGTAGGGTACGCGGCGACGCGCACCTACGCCGTAGGCTCTGCGTTGGTGACGCAGAACCATAAACCCCTGAGCAGCTCTGAGGGGAGACGGGAGAGGAGGAGGGGGAGCGGGGGGTGAAGCGGGGCTGCCGGGCCCTTCGCACAGGGTGTGATCTGCAGTTAATGGCTGATCCTACAGTTAGTTTTTAAACTATAAAAAGTGGGGGGGACAAAAACATGATTTTGAAAAGACGGGGGGATATGCCCCCCCCTGTTGCGCTGGGGCACTCACGGCGTTCCGCGCAGCAACGCCGTGCTGCCACTCACTCGCTGTGTTTTATACTATTTATTTTTCTACTTTTACTGTGACCACAAAATAATGTGGTTTTCCTGTCCTCAACCTCATCCTCAACATCTCAATCTCAGATCTCAGTGAAATTCAGTGGCACCGTGCGTGGCTGGACACCCTCTCATTCATTCTGAAGCCAAAGTGCCAAACAGGCTGCAGGAAGTCACTGCGCATGCTCAGCAGGCTCATTCATATGCAAAAACATACCATTTTTGGTATGAAGTGGGCGTGTAGAGGGCGGGATATGAAGCGAATTCAGTTGAGCCATCTTCCAGCTGGACTGTGATTTAAAAAGAGAACCTTACGTGCAAGTGTGCGTGCACGCGGTTTTATAGATCCGGATTTTTTTTTGCACCCGGCATTTTCGGCTTTTGGGCGTACGTGCACTTTTAGTATGAATCCTACGCAGTCCATTTTAAATTAGGCCCCAGGAGTGTTACTTAGGTAGGAGCACGGGGGATAAAAGGGGTACAAAAACGGGAATAAAAATATTTAAAAAAAAAAATCAATAAGAAATAGAAATAAATAAGAGTATAAGAGTATAAGAGAGTATTTAGTTCTGTGAATCAGCAGATAAATAATTCTGCCCTACAACTTCCTGTCTGGAGCCAGTGAAGATAGGTTTGTAGCGTTTGCATTATGTTAGCTCATAGTATTGGAACATCTCTAAAATAAATGTGCCTCTAGAAAACAAGAGATGTATTAAGAAATGGTCCTTGCGTGATTCAGTTTGATGTTTACAACTCATGAGTTGAATGTGGGTCTTGATTTGACCAGTGTGGTTAAAATGATAATGTGATATAAAACAATGGAATAGATGTTGAATTATTTAAATTGTAAATCTATCCAGCAAACTTGACAAATCAAGATGTGATTCATTTCTAAATAATACACATTCTTATTGTTGGCTTAGATTGCCTTAGATTTCCGTCTAGGATTAATAAAGTAGTATTTAATTGACTTGAATCGTATAATTATGAAATAGTTCTATTAAGTAAAGCTGAACTTGCTACTGAAAATGTTCCCATCATTTAGTGTCCTCTAGTTTCTACTTAGGATTTGAAAAAATTACAAATCCATTGAATAATTGCATTCATAAGAAACATTACAAGATATAACATTTAAAACTTACTGTGATGGCTAAATCTCAGCCTATAAATCCCGATCAGATCAAAAGGTCGGCTTGGATTTTTTACCTGACGGTTCAGCAAAATTGGTCAGTCAGTTTAAGGAGGCATTTTTCTTTTCTTTACTCACCAGCTCGGACTTTTCTACAGCAGTTCTTCCTTTATCAACTGACACTTAACAGCTGAAAACTGAAACACTTCACAAGAGAAAAGCTGTTTTATCAGCAGAATAAGAAGGCGGTGCTCTCTACACGTATGACGGCTATCGACTGCTGCACATTAAGTTACTTATTAGATGAACCCCTGACGCAGCATTGTTTTTATACTTAATGCTAAAGTGTAAAATATAGAGTAACATTTTGATTATTATTATTATTACAATTATTGTTATTGTTCTTACCAGTATAATAACATGTAGACACTCCAGTCATGTCAGTGTAAATCACATATCAATATTTATATATTACAGTTTTTCACAATTGCTAACACACGTTTTTCACAACCTAACGGCATTCTCAAAACTGGTTCTGATCCCGGTCCTGGATCTGATCCTGGTTCTGGTTCTGATCCCGGTCCTGGATCTGATCCTGGTTCTGGTTCTGATCCCGGTCCTGGATCTGATCCAGGTCCTGGATCTGATCCCGGTCCTGGCTCGGATCCCGGTCTGTCTGCAAACCTCGGCTGTAAGAATATCAACATATATATATAAAAGAATAATAATAATATAAAATATCAAAACTATCAAATTATGCTACTCCTGAAATATTGATTTAAAATGGATACATTGGTGGATACAGGTGTAAGTATGGTGACATTCATCCTGCAGTGGCAGTGAGGTGATTAGTGTCTTACCTGAATGCATTAAGTGACGGGAGCTTTATTTGATAGGATGTTACTGGACTATCAAATGATGCTACCCCTGAAATATTGATTTAAAATGGATAATATAGGATGTATTGAGTATTTGATCCTTCAAAATTCACTACCCATGACATGAATTGCATTACACTTTGTGAACATTATACGATAAAGAGGGAAAAAAACAATTCTATGACTTTAATTGATATTGCCTTTAATTAACCAGGTCATTAATAACATTCTTATTTACAATGACGGCCTGGCAAGCGACAAGGACCACTTGGGGGAAAAGGAAGTGGTTTAGGGAGTAAAACACAGTAAAATTGTAGCTCTGCAAAGGTAGAAAACCATTAGGTAGAATTTCTTTGATAGGGTAGCAAAAATGGATGGACAGACGCTATCGGTTTACGCCACTGTGTTGTAGTATACAGGCTAGGGCTGCACGATTCTGGACAAAATGAGAATCACGATTTTTTTGCTTAGAATTGAGATCACGATTCTCTCACGATTTTTTTCCAATATAAAATTTATTGCACTTATTACTTTAACTTTGAATTCAATTCAATTCAATTCAATTTTATTTATATAGCGTCTAATACAACAGAGTTGTCTCTAGACGCTTTACAGAGACCCATACCCAGAACATGACCCCCGAGCAGTTATTACATAAACAATAACTTTGCAACAGCTGAACAAAAATATAATAACAATAAACATCTCTTCTCTTATTTACACAAACCTTTGAATAATTTAAACAATAATAACAATTTTGAACAATATTTGTTCCTCCCTGAGTTGAACACCCTTTCAGAAAGGGCACTTGTAACAGATCCTGTAGTTCTGAGGCAACAAATGATTCCTCTGGCTGGGATGAACCCCCCATTGCCTTTTGCTGCTATTAAGAAGCTGCCGATACAAAAGGTAAACGTTACAAAAAATAGGATGGTGCCTGATGAAAGACTGGCATCAACTTTGTAACAGCTGACATTGAACATAAAAACAATAAACATTAAAAAAAAATATATATATTATTATTTATTTATTTTATTTTTTTATAAAATCGTCGTCATTTGGAAATGAGATTGCGTTCAAGCATGAATCGAGATCGTGATTTTTTAACGATTAATCGTGCAGCCCTAATACAGACTGAGAAATACTTAAAGAAACGCCTGTGTTACACCCGCAGAGTGCAAGCTGACTCATAGGGTGACATTTTAGAAAATAATTTATTCTGAAAGAATAAATAAAAAGGGAAATGTGAGCCGGCTGATCGTCAGTGGCTTTTACTGGTCCCAGTGTTAACGACAACTGAACTTATTTGGACCAATACAAATGACAATATAACAATAATAATATCATATCAAAATCACAGTATTATATAAAAATCTCAATATTTCGAAATATTTTAATAACAATACATTCACTAAATATTTCAATGTAAAATCAATAGGCTAATAGAATCACAATAAACATAAAATAGGTGGTTATGAATAAACGTAGGCTATTAAAAATGATCAATTCTATATTTATATTATCTACAACTCTAATTATTATCTATATTGTTGGAGCCAATATGGGTGTTTTTGGTTTCTTTTGGTTGGAAGTTAATTTTGGGTGTTATTTCTATACCGAGCCACCAGGGGGCAGCAATAACCTTGGTAATGGGTGACGTCACGCAATTAGGTGTTAAATAGACACAGGTGTGTGGGCTCAGCGTGTTTGTACGACGGAGTATTAGGGCCAAACCAAGACAAAAATAAAATTGGAAATTACGAGAATAAAGTCGTAATATAATGAGAATAAAGTCGTAATATTACGAGAATAAAGTCGTAATTTATGAGAATAAAGTCGTAATATTATGTGAATATAATTTATGAGAATAAAGTCGTAACATTACGAGAATAAAGTAATAATAGAATAAAGTTGTAATATTACGAGAATAAAGTCGTAATATTATGTGAATATAATTTATGAGAATAAAGTGGTAATTTATGAGAACTCTAACTCTAAAATGAGGAATATTGAGCATCTTGTGAAGTTATATTTATATATTTATAATATATTTAATATTACGACTTTATTGTCGTAATTTTACGACTTTATTCTCATATTATTATGACTTTATTCTCGTAATTTCCATTATTTTTTTTTTTGTCTTAGTTTGGCCCTAATACTCCGTCCTATGTTTGGGACCACTCAGGGAGAATAACGTTTCTTACGACACGCACGTTAAACCACACTTTATTAAATGTTAAATAAACCACGAGAAAACAACATCCCACAACAAACAACAATAAAGAGAGAGAGAGAAGACCGGTGTTCTGACAATTTCTGCTGCTTTGCCAAAGAAATGCTGCCTAATGGTTTTCTACCTTTGTAGAGCTATAATTTTACTTTGTTTTACTCCCTAAACCACTTCCTTTTCCCTCCAAGTGGTCCTTGTCTCTTGACAGGCCGTGATTGTAAATAAGAATGTTCTTAATGACCTGCCTGGTTAAATAAAGGCCAATGACTGAATTAATATCAAATAAAGTGATATAATTGTCTTTTTTTTTCTCTTTATCGTATAATGTTCACAAAGTGTAATACAATTCATGTCATGGGTAGTGTATTTTTGAAGGATCAAATACTCAACGTCCCATATTATCAATTTAGCGTGGCAATCAAACTTTGAAAGTCGACTGTGCGCATGCGCAGAACCACAAAGTACACTGTAAGAAATGTTCGTAAAAATTACAGTGAAAAACTGTAAAATAGCAACAGTAAAAGCCCGTAAAATCCAAAATAGTTTATCACTGTAGTAGATAGATTATATTACCCTAAATCAAGAAAGAGTACATAAATATACTTTTTACTGTAATAATATGTAGAAATCACACAATTTTACTGTAAAAATATAATTTTTTGGTAAAAAAATGTGAAAATACCGTAATATCACAAGCATATAATTACCCTAAAATTAACAGTATTATTCTGTCTCAATTACAAATTTAGCTGATGTTTACATTTAAATTTACAGTATAAAACTGTTCAACATTATGCAAAAACATACTGTATTTTCTACATAAACAGGTTTACAATATGTCTGTTTTTCATAGTAATTTACCGTAAACACAGCAGTTCTCAACTATTACATTTATGGTTGCCTGAAAAGCGTACCGTAATGTCATATACATTGTTAACGTTTTTTTACGGTGAAATTCTGGCAACCACAGCTGCCAGCATTTTACCGTAAATTTCAGGGGGTTTTTTTGCATGCATTTCTGGGCAGGTAGCAGAAATTGTCAGAACACCGGCGAAGCAGCCAACAAACAAACCTAAGGTGCGTGTAAAGAAAGTTTCATCAATCGTTCCATTCACCACCGTGGCTAATTGGGTCACAACATATATAAAACAATGATATTATTCCCTTATGCCTTTAGTCACACAACAACTACATCAATAATATAATCTCTCCCATTTACAGGCCGGTTGTATAAAATGATGACTAGGCTGCATCTCAGATCAGAGGGGGGGCACATGCCTGGCACGTTAATCAACACTAAATTATGCATTTTCACATCATTTCAAGCGGAAGGATACTAGCAAAACAAGAATATTTAAAGTGTATTTCAAATGCTTTATTGCAGCAATATTGCTGCAGAACAAAGAAAATGCTGTGGCAGGATGAGGCTCGACTCCAGAGGTTGGTAAAACACGTCTTTATTCCGTGACAGCGGAATCCAACTGACCAGAAGAAACTGTCAGTTGACAACTGTAAACAAACACACGTTGCTAAGCAACCAAATAAATGCTTGTGACCACGCCCCCTTCCATACAGTCCTGATGGGTGCGAGGTCCGTTATTGTGTCCGCCACACAGCCCCCCCCAGAACACCCAGAAGGTTGTCCTTGGAAGGGCCCATCAGTCCCTCACTGGTGGCTTAATCAGCCGACCATAACGGCTGCGCCGTCCTTCCTGTACCACCACAGGAGCATCAGTGTGAGCAGGATGCTGCGGAGAAAAAATAACAGTCTTCGGTGGTAAATTAGAACATCCATCCTTTGCAGCATCGACAGGAGGTCTCAGTGGAGGGCGTCCACGACGGGGGACCTGGGCCGGGACCACAGCTTCATCCGCTACAGTGTGTGCGGGTTTAAGGCTATCTAGTGCCACGTGCTCTTTGCGGCCACCTAGGTCTAGCAAGAAAACCTTAGGGCCTCTCTCGAGGACTCTAAAGGGGCCGTCGTATGGAGGCCGTAGAGTAGAGCGATGAGCATCATGCCGCACGAAGACAAACTGAGCCGACTTGAGCTCCGATGGAATGAATGTCCGCGGAAAACAGTGGTGAATGGCCCCCGGTGTCAAAAAACGATTTGATGCGAAGGGACCGCTTGCTGGGTGAATTTGCGAAGCCGAGCTTTCAGGCAAAAATTCTCCAGGCACACGAAGTGGCTGACCGAACACGAGCTCTGCGGGCGACGCATTTAAATCTTCCTTCGGGGCCGTGCGCAAACCGAGCATGACCCACGATAAGCGGTCCACCCAGTTACCATCTGAGAGCGCAGCACGCAGTGCTGCTTTGAGGGACCTGTGAAAACGTTCACAAAGGCCATTAGCTTGTGGGTGGTATGCAGTAGTACGGTGTACCTGCACTCCCAAAGCTTCTGCCAACGACGACCAAAGTTCTGAAATGAACTGGGGGCCTCTGTCAGACGTGATGTCAGACGGGACACCAAAACGAGAGACCCAGGCACCCAGGAAAGCACGCGCCACATCTTTTGACCCTGTAGAGGAAAGGGGCACTGCCTCGGGCCACCTGGTGGTACGGTCCACCATGGTGAGGAGGTGCGTGTAACCCTGCGATGGAGGAAGAGGGCCCACCAGGTCGATGTGGACATGGTCAAACCGCCTGGCTGGAATGGGGAACGGTTCCAGGGGCGCCTTTGTGTGCTGGTGAACTTTAGCCCGCTGGCATGCTACACATGCAGCTGCCCACTCCTTAACCTCCCTGCGGAGGCCGGGCCAGACAAACTTGGCCCCAACCAGTTTCACTGACGCCCGGATACCAGGGTGTGAGAGGGAGTGTACGGAATCGAAAACCCGCCGGCGCCAGGAAACTGGGACCACCGGACGGGGCCGACCAGTGGAGATGTCGCAGAGAAGAGCTGGACCTCCGACCTCTACCGCCAAGTTCTCTAGTCTGAGACCGGTACCAGCAGACCTAAGAGTCGCGATGTCCTGGTAATCAGCCTGGTCAGCAGCCATAGCAGAAAAATCAACTCCCAGGTTTACAGGGCACACCAGCGCGCGTGACAGGCAATCGGCCACCAGGTTTGTTTTACCCGCGACATGCCGAATGTCCGTGGTAAACTCTGAGATGGACGCTAGATGGCGCTGCTGGCGAGCGGACCACGGCTCTGTCACTTTAGACATTGCAAAAATCAACGGCTTATGGTCTACATATGCCGTGAATGAACGGCCTTCTGGAAAAAAACGAAAATGACGGGTGGCGAGGTACAGCGCCAACAACTCACGGTCAAAAACACTATACTTTCGCTCACTGTCACGTAGTTTGCGGCTGAAAAATGCAAGAGGTTGCCAAACTCCTGCCACCCGCTGCTCTACGACTCCCCCTACTGCTATGTCCGAAGCGTCGGTTGTCAAAGAAATGGGGGCCGAAGGTGATGGGTGAGCTAAAAGTACTGCATTGGCCAGGGCATCCTCAAAAGCACTGATGCGGTCAGGTGTCCAGTCCACTGGGTCACAGCCTTTCTTTTTTTGCAAGGCTCCATAAAGCGGCTGCAGGAGGTGGGCGGCGCGAGGGAGGAAACGGTTATAAAAATTAATCATACCCAAAAACTCCTGCAGCGCCTTAACCGAGGCCGGGCGGGGAACCTCTGCCACCGCTTGAACCTTAGACGGCAGTGGAACTGCACCCTGAGCTGAAATCCGGTGCCCTAAAAAATCAATAACCGGCAGGCCGAACTGGCACTTAGCCGGGTTGACAATAAGGCCGTGTTCATCTAGCCTCTGGAAGACCAGTTCGAGGTGTGCCAAATGCTCTTCTGTTGAGGAACTGGCCACCAAAATGTCATCGAGGTAAATGAACACGAACGTGAGGTCTCGCAACACAGAGTCCATCAGCCTCTGGAAGGTCTGCGCTGCCCCCTTCAGGCCAAAGGGCATGCGCAGAAATTCAAAAAGCCCAAACGGGGTAATTACAGCGGTCTTAGGCACATCCTCTGCTCTCATGGGAACCTGGTGGTAACCGCGTACTAAATCCACCTTTGAAAAGATGGTTGTCCCTGCTAAATGCGCGGAAAAATCCTGGATGTGCGGGACTGGATAACGGTCGTGCACCGTGACGTTGTTAAGACGGCGAAAATCCCCACACGGGCGCCACGAACCGTCTGCCTTGGGCACCATGTGAAGCGGTGAGGCCCAGGGGCTCTTGGAGCGTCTAACTATGCCTAAACACTCCATAGAGGCAAACTCCTCTTTAGCAATGGCTAATTTCTGTGTGTCTAACCGACGAGCACGCGCAAACACCGGGGGCCCCGTGGTAGTGACGTAATGCTCGACGCCGTGCCTGGTTGTCGCGGTGGAAAAAACAGGTTTGATCAGCCGCGGGAATTCTGCCAGCAGACATTGGAACACGTTACCTGCTGCTAAAAAACTAGCGTGTGCTAGCGGTCCAGATCCCCCAGTCTCACACGGGAAAGTCATAAAAGTCACTGCATCTATCAATCTGCGGTTTGCAAGGTCCACCAGCAAACCGTTAGCACACAGAAAATCAGCACCGATGATAGGAACAGCAACACTGGCGATGACAAAGTCACTCTCGAACCGGCGTCCGTTGAAACAAACAGTCACTGACCGGGTCCCGAAAGTGGTGATGGAGGAGCCGTTGGCGGCGCTTAACGGCGGTCCATTACCTCCGGTCGACCGGTCTGTGGCGGTCGGCGGGAGGAGGCTCAGCTGTGAGCCTGAATCTACCAGGAAACGTTTCCCTGATGCAGAGTCTGCAATAAACAGCAGCTCCTGACCGCCGATCGCTGCCACTGAGCACCGGTTTCCCGGTGGCTCCAACTGACACGGAGGGACGCAGCGTCTCGCCTTGGCGCCGAACCGTTGGTGGAAGAAGCAGAGATCTGTCCCGCGTCGTCTCTGGGTCTTCACTGCAGCCACCACCGCTGGGTCCGCGTCCTCCGACGTCGATCGCTGGGCGGTTGTTGCGACGTGGTGAACGGCCAGACTCCGGGTAGCGATCAGGACCCGATCCGCTTCCTCAGCCAAGCCGCGGTAGTCGCCCGTTACGAGGCAGCTGGAGTTCGCCAGCGCGGCGCGGACGGGCTGCGGCAGTTGGCGCAGGAAAAGATGTGGAAAAAGAAATCCACCATCGTCCTGGACCAGCAGTAGAAACATCTGGTCCATCAGCTCCACCGCCGACCCGTCACCCAAGCCCGGCAGGGAGAGGAGTCTGTCCGCTCTCTCCGAGGCGGAGAGGCTGAACCTCCGGAGCAGCAGCTGCTTCAGCGCGGCGTACTTTTCTCGTTGCGGAGGCGCACGGAGCAGCTGCAGAGCCCGCCGGGTGCACTGTTGGCCCAGAGCGACGACGACCAGATGATACCGGGAATCATCGTCAGTGATTCCCCGTAGCCGGAAAAGCGCCTCGATATGCTGGAACCAGGAGCCGGGGTCCTCCTGCCAAAACTCAGGCAGCCTCAAAACCGCAGCGGAACCTGCGGCCTGCGGAGGCTGATGAGATGAAGACGAGATGTCTTCTGTTTCTTCAAACATGTTCAAACAAGGGGTCACCAATGTGGCAGGATGAGGCTCGACTCCAGAGGTTGGTAAAACACGTCTTTATTCCGTGACAGTGGAATCCAACTGACCAGAAGAAACTGTCAGTTGACAACTGTAAACAAACACACGTTGCTAAGCAACCAAATAAATGCTTGTGACCACGCCCCCTTCCATACAGTCCTGATGGGTGCGAGGTCCGTTATTGTGTCCGCCACAATGCTACATTTAGTCTGGGCTACCTCACCCATCAGACAATCTAGCAACAGAAAATAAAACATAGCAACAGAAATAAATGTAACCATAAATATACAGGACTGTCTCAGAAAATTAGAATAAAAAGTATTTTATTTTCTGTAATGCAAAAATGTCATACATTCTGGATTCATTACAAATCAACTGAAATATTGCAAGCCTTTTATTATTTTAATATTGCTGACCATGGTTTACAGCTTAAGAAAACTCAAATATCCTATCTCAAAAAATTAGAATATTCTGGGAATCTTAATCTTAAATTGTAAACCATAATCAGCAATATTAAAATATTAAAAGGCTTGTAATATTTCAGTTGATTTGTAATGAATCCAGAATGTAAGACATTTTTGTTTTTTTTAAATTGCATTACAGAAAATAAAGAACTTTATCACAATATTCTAATTTTCTGAGACAGTCCTGTATATGACTGAAATAAACCGAGCCTACACATTTATCCTCTCTGTTTACATGTGACGTGTTACAGCGTGCGCGCTGCCTTGTTGCCATGGCAACGGTAAACTACAGCTGCTAATCAGCTGAGGGAGAATTAATAACCGTTAGGAGAAAATCAATAAAACACAGAAAATATAAACAACAAAACACTCTAAAATGATACCGTACTCATATATATGTATCAGCTGAGTCAGACAAACGTTACATCCGACTCCGATTGACAGTTGCAACATTAATTTGACCAGAACCAATGCCGCGTTCCATTTGTCCTCGGAAGTCAGAATTTCCCAGTTCCTAGTCGGAATTTTCAACTGGAACGCCCATCGAAGTGGGGTTTCCTACTGGGAAAGTGGGAGTTCCCAGTTCCGATTTCCGAGGTAAATGGAACGCGGCACAACTCACCGTAACCGGCGAGCTGCTGCAAACTCTTCCCGGTTTAGGAAACCAAACTATCGCAAATACCGCTGACAAAATACACGTTAGAATGCGACAGTACACTAAATAAAAAGATAACAATACTGACAAAGTGTAGTAATGCTTATGTAACATTTACCCACCTGAAAGAAGAAATAAAAAGGGAAATGTGAGTGGGCTGATCGTCAGAGCTTTTACTGGTCCCAGTGTTAACGACAAGTGGAGAATTCAGCGCATGCGCAGCTTTTATATATTATTATATATTTATTATTTATTATATATTATTATTATTATACCCCCGGCTGCTCTCGTGCCTTTTACACTAAAAAAAAGAGAAATAAAAGAAATACTTAGAATTGAATGGGGGTGTCTGTAAATATGCAATAAAAGAGATATGTATAAAATAACATATTTAAGTGAGCAGGCAATTACACTGAAAACAATCAATCTAAGCGCATGTAAATATAACATATTTAAATCTGTGATATTAACAATTAAAAATGAAGTTTGTTGCTTTACATGAATACATCAGAGCTGGTAGAGGAGCCAAAAATGGTACTCAAGTAAAAGTACTGTTACTTCAGAATAATATGACTCAAGTAGAAGTAAAAAGTGGTCATCCAAATAATTACTTGAGTAAAAGTAAAAAAGTACTGTGGTGGCAAAAATTGTTGTTCAAAAAGAATGTCAGGACACCTCAGCTGTCTTTCGAAGACTTTATGAAAAGAGGACAAACATTCAATTGAATGGAGCCACACAGTGCAACCGGTCACACAAACCGTCAGTCCTGAGTGAGCTGAAGAAGATTAGCGACACGTTATTTTATAGTTGGGAGCAGGAAAAGACAAAACATCACCCATCACCCTGGCAACCGTGCCAGGGTCTGTGTCAAAGGAACATGACCTCGGCATTGGAATGAAAACAGGCAACAGACAGTATTATACCAAAATTTTCCATTACATTCCACCCCTTTTAGCATTTTATGCTAAATCATAATAAAATAGGAAATTTTGCACTGACCTACCCCGCGACCAATATGCTCTGTCGCGCACCAGCCAAACGCTAGCACACCCCTTCTCCAACGCGGGAGTTACAGAAACCCCGACAGAGGATCTTAGGTCACGGGTACAGAAGAGCCAAAACCTCTCCCCCCACTAGACAAAGGGGAGAGTCAAAAGACTCAATCTGTCTAGCTACCCTATCATAGATAAGGAAGGAAAAAACCCCCGTAGGGGAAAAAACTCATCATGGAATATAAACTAATCTACTTCAAACAATACCAAATACCAAATACCAAAACAAATCACATTCAGCACAATAGTCCATGAAGGGAAAAGGAGAAGAGAAAAAATAAAGGCACTGTGTGACTATGCAGTTCAAGGATAAAATGAGATAACATGTAAAATAATAATAATAATAATAATAATAATAATAATAAAAAATGACAAAATTCTCCACATGTCCTGGCAAAACCCTCCATGTTTTAACCCACCGTACCACGGGGCTAATGCTTGATTCCCTCACGACCTGTCAACAGGACATAACAGCTCATAATCAGTTCAAAACAGCATCCGAACTGCCTAAGGGGGATGGTACGGCCGTGGCCTCTCGATCAGGTGCATGGCGTGCGCGTGGATCAGGAACCCGTCGGCAGTGGCTGGCGTGGATCCACGTGGTACGTCTCTCTGCAACCTCGACTGCTGTCTCCACACCAGAAGCACTTGGAACGGTCTGTTCCACCTCCGAGCTTTCCAGTGTTTACGTCTGAAGTCTTTGACCACGATGTAGTCTCCACTCCGAGGTCATGGAGTTTCGTCTCTGCCGGTCTGGGGAGGGCCGCCTTAACCTGCTTGTTAATATCAGACAAAACAGACGACAAGGTTGCACAATATCGTAACATTTCGTCTTCACAAAGGCCAGTTTCTTGCTGCTGCCTCTTAAACGGGCCCAATCCCTGTTTAAAGGTCTCTTGAAACAGGATTTCAAAGGGGCTCAGGGCATTTTTGCTTCTCTGGCGCGCCACATTAGCACCACATTAAGCTGGGTGGTAGGAGCAATATTGTCTTATATCTATGCCCATGTACTCACCGACCTGTTTCAGTGCCGCACTCACAAACGGAGCGCCATTGTCTGAACTGATTTTTCGCCAGAATCCCCCGGGAATCCCTGGGAATTATCAGGTGCATCAAAGCCTTGGTCACTGCGGCGGAGTCCTGTCTTGTTGTGGGAAAAGCTTCAATCCATTTAGAAAACATGCAAATGATAACCAAAACTATTTTTTTTTTTTCCCTGGGTGTAAGTTCAATGAAATCCATCTGCAAATGATGAAACGGTCTGTCTGGTGGAGGGTGAGCTGCCTGTGGCACTTTTAACCCCCGTCCCACATTATTGGTTGAGCAAATCACACATCTTTTGCAAAAATCAGTAGCGTAAGTTGTGAACCCTCTCGTGAACCAGTGTCTTCGTATTCACCCGTATTGCGTATTTCACTCACCATCCCCCACCCCTTGACACATGAAACCGTGTGTCAATTAAGCAAAGTGAGGGAAAAAATTCTTGGGGAGACATGGCCGGCCGTCGGGCCCCATTCAAACCCTGTTAATTACCCTGCAGTCTGCATCCTCCCAGGACCATATTTCAGTGTGCAAAGCCCGTAGTCGCAATTCACCAATCTCAACTGAGGTCACAGCCGAGGACGGAAGTAGCAGGGAGACAGATCGTACTTTGAGAGACAAAGGTTGTTTGGACGCAGTTTCCTTTGCAGCTGCGTCAGCGTGAACATTTCATTGAGAGACAAAATCAGATTGTTAGTGTGATCATCACATTTACACACAGCAATTTGTGTAGGCAGGAACATTGTATCCACGTGATGCGCCATGGGTCTACCTGTGGAAAAATAAAAAAAACGTATCGGGGACAAAAGCCCCATAAATTAAAACCTGCAATGTTAACTCACGTAGCAGGAGGCCTGGAAGCAGAACCAACAACAAAAAGATCAAAGTCAGCATTGTCAATTGCAACATCACTCAAATTCAGGTCTTGGGGAACAAATGGATGTTAGCGTTGCGAGTGGTTCTCCATCATCCGCTGTTGGCAAAAGGGTAAGGGTTAAGAACTTGCTGTAGCACTTGAAGTCATGTAACCCCCCTTTCCGTCCACAGTCTGGGCGAAAAGTCGTGAACAGTCAGGCAGTCCAGGTAGTGGAGGCGTCTGTAACGTCAGTTTCAGGTCAGTGAAGGCGTCGTCAGCCTCGTCAGTCCAGGTACCAGGGTCTGATGTTTGTAGGCCTTCTCCATGGGCAATTGCTGCCAATGGTGCCTCAATTTCCGCATAATGCGAGACCCACTGTCGACAATAACTGGTGGAGCCCAGAATTTACATCATTTGTTTCTTAATGACCAGTTCTGGCGTTTCTCCTTTTGAATGGCCGTAATTCTGCTAGGTGAGAGGGATCTGCCCTCCCCCGAAATGACATGACCCAGAAACGCAACCCTTGTGGCAACAAACTGCAGTTCGGACAGGCCGGCTTGATGCCCCTGTTCAGCCAAAATGGGTCAACAGGTCCAGAGAAGCTTTAACGCACTCGTCTCAGGACTCACTCGCAACCAAGATAACAACAACATACTGCAATAAGCACTTCCAAACTGCCCCTCAGAGCCAATGACAGTAGGCTCATGAACACTATATGGGTCAACGACATGGCATGCATATTTTGGTGTCCGGGTGCATTATTTCCCTTTAAAATAATTTTAATCAATTTATGACATATATCACTTTATTTTATAAAACCTATTTAGTTTGAATACCTTCCAGGTACATTCAGATAATATATGTTACTTTACATTTTGGCATCTCAAACCCCCAAAATGTCAAATGGTACAACCAAGGTAAAACTAGGAAAATGTGATTTTATCATAAAACTCCCTATTCCATTTAAAAATGATACGTATGAACTTGACAGCCAAGGTAGTCAATACAGGTGTCCAAGTAGAAGCCCGTCTAATTTAAAATTAGCTGTAAAAGTCAGGTGGCACAACTGATGTCAGGTGGTGCGACCACATAAAACCTTCATTTAAACCAATAAATAATAGGTTAAAGTGAACAAATGGTTGACAACTATGATGTGAATAGATATTGTATTAAACGCATACATTTGCATATTTGTATAATTATTATTCCGTCTTTAAATGTAAAATTGGACGCTAAAGATACTAAATACCTGGCCACTGGAATGCAATAATCTTAAAATATTGTAGATACAACAGAGTTCTTTTAAAAATACCTTCTGCGGAAGCCTTATTTGTCATTGACCCATATCCAAAAAAAAACACCGGGCACTCATTTTACGGGACGAAACCCACCCCTGATGAAACCGTCAATCATCAGTATGTGACTTCACGACAGACAAAACAAAGGAAAATGATTGATATGTAACATGCTTTTCACAATCATACACAATCATACACAGCTCAACGGCAAGAATCCCATTTCCATACAACAAAAACCAGGGTCGTTGCCCTATAGATGTAGGTTTAAAAACACTAAAATACCTTTGTTCGAAGCTTTCACATACGTGTACACTACATTTCAAATGTTTGGAAAATGGCCAAAAATATCTTTATTTTAAGTATTTTAAAAATGGGCTACTCAAAGGCCTCATACGTCCTTGACCCACAATCCGGTTCAAATACAGTATCACAAAAGTAACCTGCAACCATTCGAACGGTAAATCAACCCAATTCTGACAATTCCACATCATCAATTCCCCACACAGGGAAAAGAACGAGTAAAAAACTATTTTACTTGTATCAATTTAACAAAAAAAAAAAAAAAAATGTCAACAGAAAGGAAAATGAGATAACATCACTCTCCCATCCACGCAGCCTCACGTGAACGCTCCCTGCGTGAACGCGCAGTCAGACAGGCGACACGGAGCTTACACACCCACACACACCCACGCGTTTACACACGCACACACAGAGCGCAGGCGCATCAGCAGTTAATGCTGAATTTCACATACATTTCACATCTAAGTTTCTCTGGCAATTTAAATCCCTAGCTAAAAAAGGGGGGGGTCTCAGACCCCCGAAGGTCCCTGACCTTCAAACCAACCCCCTCAGTGGGACTCAAACCCACTTTAATGCATTTACAGGAATCCCCAATTCAATAAACAGTTTCAGTCATGAACACTAGACAAAAAACATTGGGCAGGACAACCATTAGCCAAAACAGGCAAACAAAAAATTCCCATTCCCCTAGATCCATCGAGAGGAGTGTCTCTTACATCAGTTACCCCTCCTCCTTGCTGGTCACCGGGTCTCCCAGACTCCTGCTGGTCACCACGGCTGCTCGACCCCAGGTCGAGCCGACCCCACACGAGTGAACGTATAACATATTACCATCAAAACAACAGTGTAACATTTTACCATCAAAACAACAGCAAACAAAATTTTAGCATCAAAACAACAGCAAACAAAATTTTAGCATCAAAACAACAGCAAACAAAATTTTACCATCAAAACAACAGCAAACAAAATTTTAGTATCAAAACAACAGCAAACAAAATTTTACCATCAAAACAACAGCAAACAAAATTTTAGCATCAAAACAACAGCAAACAAAATTGACTGTTAGGATGGACTGGAATGCCGAGCAAAAAATAAATAAAACTAAAACGTTCTACCGGAACCTGACAGAAAATAGTGTGTGAATTCAGGTCGAATCCATTTCACTTCTAGTCCATTTATATCACCTCATCTTATTTGTACCTCATTTTTAATTAACCGGGAATGAGGCGTACCAGTCTGGCATGTGATGCAAGAGTTTTCCTGCTGCAGAACAAACAAAAAGTCCCCTGCAACAATGTTCTAACAGCCGAAAGTATTATAATGAAGCCTTTAACTCACTAACAGTTCGGCATGAGTAAAATTACCGATACTTATTTAATTTTACAATTGTTTTCACGTAACTTGAAGTTCTTTATTCATTAATAACCACGTCTGAGAAGATACTAATCACGGGAAAGCAGCTACAACAGCATTGGGGTGTGTACCCACACGTCATGAATAACCTCCCCTGACACAATACTCAATTCCAACGTCTATTAATAAATTACGTTATAATCTTAAATCATAACCTAATCTTAAACAGACAAGTGTGCTGATTTCCCTTCCCTTCGGACATTAAACATAAAATCCAGACCTATTAAATGAAAAACAAGGTTCTTGTGTGTATGTGTATTTAGTATTCAGGTGCTCACGTGTTCTGCAGACTTCACAGCCGGCCTCCGCGTGTCCACCGGACACCTCACCGGCTCTCCTCGCCACCCCTAGACAGTCCGGCCCCCCTTTTCGCGCGGCCCTTCACTGTGTTCTGCCCCCCCACTGCACTCTTTCAGCCTTTTGCAGCAATAGTCTCACAATTGTCCTGGCGAAACGCAGGCTTTCTGCCAGTCAAAAATGTCCTTGAGACAACCAGTCTTCCCAGCACTTTTCCTCATCTCTCCGATGGGTGAAACGGGTGAAGATGGGGGAGGGGTGCTCCCACGGGTGGGGTTGGGGGCAGTGGGGGGCAAACGGACGCAGCTGGTTGAAGTCCAGGCGCTGGTGAGCTCTGCCTGAGGTCCCGGCGCTAGTTGGGGGGGCGGGTGGGGCGGGGGGGCGCAGAGTCCAGACCGGGTCCAGCTTCACACACTGGGGCACAGTCTGTTTGGGTGTCTGCCTCACTCAGCCACATTCCAATCTATCTAAATTTGTTTTTCATTTTTCTTTTTAGCGAGTGATAACTGGTCTAACCTGCAAAGCCTCCAGCTGTTTAACACTCAGGCTTCCTGTTTCTCGTGTTTTCTTTATTTTGGGAATTTAAGTTGTCTGACCCACAGTTCCGACAAAGGTTGTGAGTTCTATTCTTTTCCATAATTAACTATCATATATCTCACGTTTAGTGCTGAAAAATCTGGTCCTTCGGAAAAATTACTCCCAGAAGGCTTATTGAAAAACTGGCCTCCACAACTGATTATTTGATCCTCTCAGACGTGTTGCGAGTCTAAATTTTCAGAAGGAGAGAAAAAAAAACACAAAAAACAACACCATGGCTAACCAAGGTCTTCCGCTTATCAGGGTTTGTGACGTCACAACAGCCGGAAACACTCGCGCAGCTCTTTCACAGAGAAAGTTGGATTAAAAATATATTAGAAAAAGTCACGGTTCAGATTTGACTGGAGTCCTGCATCTTTTAAATCCTACAGAAGCAGGTAGTACTTCGGATTACCCGTTTGCTTCCAAATGCTGCATCTTTTAAATCCTACCAGGTATACTTCGGATTACCCACTTAACTCAAACCGGATTCTAGACGCAGAAGCCCACGACATAATCAACAGGAAAACATTCCAACTCCAATTATTTCTCAAAATTATTTGTTATCCTCCAGACAGTCAAGATTGTAAGCCAGACATTGACAGACAGCTCAGAGCACAAACACAAATCCTCCAGCTCCTCCTAGAATCGGATTAGGCATTCCAGGCCGTCCCCAGACCCCGTCTGGCCCACTCGGATTCCCCGAATCCAGAGCCCTCAAGTTCCCGACTTGAAGTAGTCTCCACTCTCAAACCACGGCTACAAAAGCACTCGTGATCCGTCACGTCTGGCGACCTACAGCTGATGTCGCACCGAAGAGCGGGTCTTTTCCTCTCGCAAACTAAATGGGGTCCCAGTAACAAACAGCCCAGGTACTCAGACCCTGGCTTAAACAGCCCAGGGGCTTTTCCTCTCGCAAACTGAATAGGGTCCCAATAACAAACAGCCCAGGTACTCAGACCCCAGCTGGACCAGCACAGGGGCTTTTCCTCTCGCAAACTGAATGGGGTCCCAGTAATAAACAGCCCAGGTACTCAGACCCTGGCTTAAACAGCCCAGGGGCTTTTCCTCTCGCAAACTGAATGGGGTCCCAGTACAGCCCAGGTACTCAGACCCCGGCTGGACCAGCCCTCCCCGGTACCAAATACTTGGACTACTGGCAACATCAGCTGAATAGGCAGAGAGGAGACGTTAGCGCGCACCTTATTTCGGCCGTTTTCTTTCCAAAACTCACCCAAAAGAACAGCGAGGCGTTTCTGAAGCCACCGGGTTCGTTCGACCCCAGTCGGTGCGGGGACCTTCCCAACCCCCCTCCGGACGAGAGGCCCTCTCCTCGACCTTCACTTGATGGGGGAGTACGAGGTTGTTGCATGCTTAAAACACCTTCGATTCCGGAGGAGAGAAGGAAAAAATCCGGCACAGATGAGGTCCCTTCGTGGTCGCCAAATTGTGGTGGCAAAAATTGTTGTTCAAAAAGAATGTCAGGACACCTCAGCTGTCTTTCGAAGACTTTATGAAAAGAGGACAAACATTCAATTGAATGGAGCCACACAGTGCAACCGGTCACACAAACCGTCAGTCCTGAGTGAGCTGAAGAAGATTAGCGACACGTTATTTTATAGTTGGGAGCAGGAAAAGACAAAACATCACCCATCACCCTGGCAACCGTGCCAGGGTCTGTGTCAAAGGAACATGACCTCGGCATTGGAATGAAAACAGGCAACAGACAGTATTATACCAAAATTTTCCATTACAGTACTTGGTGAAGAAACTACTCAAGTACTGAGTAACTGTTGAGTAACGTCTGATTTAGTTTTTTAACACAACCATTCAAACAGACAAAAGTACAAAATAATCATCTTCAGGCAAATTAAATCAATAAAATAATAATAATAAATTAAAATCAATAAAAATGGCTTAAATTAAAATAAGCTTAAAGTAAATTCAAGTACTAAAATAAATAAAAAAACAGAATAAAAAAATAAATTAAGCAAAAGTAGCACAACATTTCCAGCCTTTGTACTTTTCTTTTTTAACCAGCAGAACTAGAACAAACATGAACTCATAGAAACTCTGTGTGTGTTTGAGTCTGTGTAAATGTGACAAAACATGCAAAAACTAACATTTTTCCCAAAGAATCACTCAGTGATGTCATGAGATTGACGCGTACGTGGATAAAAGGGATAAAAGAAAAGTAACAGCTCAACGTAGCCTAATGTAGCGGAGTAAGAGGAACAGTTTCTTCTTCACAAATCTACTCTAGTAAAAGTAAAAAGTATAGTGATTCAAAACTACTCCTAAAAGTACAACATTTCCCAAAATGTACTGAAGTAAATGTAACAGAGTTAATGTAACTCGTTACTACTACCTCTGGAATACATTTAGTTTTTTTAACTTAATCTGCATTTGTTCAAAAAACAAGACATTGTGCATTTTTTCCTTAACAATCAGTATTTATGTGAATCCCAGTAATCTTTTCATTTACACACAAACAACAAGCAATGATCTTTTTGTATTTACCTTTCCTTTAACAATTGTAATCTATTGGGCAGATTGACCAACATTTAGATGAAACATGATTTATTTGTTTAAGTAGAAACCACAGTAAAAAATATCTTGCTTGAAAAAAATTAAGGCGACTTTTTCGCATGAGATTTTTATGTAAATCAAGAAAGACTAGTCTTTCTGTAACGGCCAGTAAGGGCCTGATTAAGTAATGATTAATAATTTAGTATAATTCAGTTAAAAATGGGTAGTGATAATTTAATTATAATTCTTAATGGTTACATTCGACTAAAATTCATAATTTAGCAATGTGTAGCTACATGATGAAGTCTTTTCTATGTTTTCTATGTTTCAGAGTCAGAGTCATTTCTATTGTCCCTCGAGGGTAAATTCATTTAGCAGTCTGGGAAACAGTCATCATACAAAGACAGACATACAAATAAGAACAATTAAAACATTAAAAACATGACATAGTAACCATAATAAATGGGTAAAAGCAGAAGTGCTTCCAGCAGTGCAGGCAGAATGATAAAAATGTATTAAAAATATTAAAATGTATGTGAATTGATCATTTTAACAGCGGTTGGTATAAAAGAAAATGTACACCTATTGGTATTGGCCTTGGGAAGCCGATAGCGCCGGCCAGAAGGGAGAGGGACAAACTCTTCTGACAGAGGGGGATCAGGACTGGTCAAGATATCTTGTGCCTTATTCAGGACTCGATAGGGCTGGGCGATATGGACCAAAAGTCATATCTTGATATTTTCTAGCTGAATGGCGATACTCGATATATATTGATATTTTTTCTGTGCCATAATTGGGGTTTCACCCAAAGCATTATAGCATAGCATCTCTGTTAGCATCTCTGTTAGCATCTCTGTTAGCATCTCTGTTAGCTTCATTTTTTCTGAGGCAAACCCTTAAAAAAACAGTCAGTTTTAATACAAAGCCTCGTGCCAAATGTCACACAGGTTCCTTTATTAACAGAGGTCTGCACAATATCAAAATGTATAAAACAAATGAAATAAAAATAAACTGCCTGCATATATAGAATAAAATGCTTCTTGAATAAAATAAAACAAATATCCCTTTCCTGCATAACAATTAAATTAAAATACACTGCAATTAATACAATGTAGACAGTAACAGGCAGCCTTTTCCACTGAGGTTGACAGTTGTGCAAATGACAAAACATTTGTGCAAATCTCAAATAAAACATTCAAGTCAATTTGTCCCAAAATAAGCTATATCAAAATCATAAAAAAAAAAAAAAAAAAAAAAAAGATTTTTTTTTTTTAATAATCGATATAATCGATATAAACGATATTGTCTCATACCATATCGCGTTTGAAAATATATCGATATATATTAAAATCTCGATATATCGCCCAGCCCTAGGACTCGACCTTCATAGATGTCAGTCAGAGAGAGCTGCTGAGTGCCAATGATTTCACTGGCTGCTCTGACAATGTCCTGCATCCTCGTTTTGTTCTGCACTGTCAGGTTGCCATACCACAATACAATACAGAAAGTTCAAATTAATTCAATAAAAGACTTATAAAATAACACCATTAGTGTTTTCTCCACATTAAAAGTGTTCAATCTGCGCAGAAAATAACGTCTTTGCAGGCCCTTTTTGCAAATGGCAGATGTATTGAAGTCATACCTCAGGTCCTCATCAATGATGGTGGCCAGAAATTTATAACTCTCCACTGTTTCCACCTGTGAGCCCTTGATGGTAATGGGAGGATTTGGGAGAGAAGTACATCTCCTCTTTAAGTCTATTTGCATGTCTTTAGTTTTCAGGACTCACTGGTGCTCCAAACCCGGTGAGAGTTAAGTCGGTGTCGATATCCTTTGGAGAGCGCCATGTTTCAGTGAAAGCCATGACGCAGGCTTCTCTGAACTGCTCCAGATGAATGACGCTGGCTTGGATCTCGTCCATCTTGTTCCGTAGAGACTGGGCATTGCAGAGCAGCAGTTTTTATTCTAGGTTGTGATGTCACTGTCATTTTGTGACGGTGGTTTGATGAAAGGAGAAGTTAAGTTTCACTTTCAGTTTGAGTCAGAAAATGCTGGAAGCAACACAGTCTTTTGACCGTGCGTTGGATTTGTAATTTACTTTAATCTTTTCAAGTAAACTTTTGAAAGCCAAGGAAAGTTGTCATGTCTCATCGCTCGCGTCCAAACTTTTTTGTTTTTTACGTAGATCAAGCAAGATATTTGTATCAGTGTACATATATAAATATCCTATGTTCCACACTACTACTGCTGCTGTTACTGCTGTTCTTATTGATATGTTTGTTTTATAAAGGGGAGGCATTTTCATAAACCTTTTTGGCTTCCACCTCTCCTGCACAATGCTTCATTTGACCATTGTTTTTACTGTTTATACAGGTTCTGTTTTATGTGCAAATAAACCAAACCAAACTTGGATTATTATATACATATTAATTTTCATTCAAAGTAAGTTTTTAAAAAGAAATGTAACTTAGTCAGAGAAAGCTAAGTGAAAGGTTAAACAGCCTGACATCTAGCAGCATCTTTTGTGCCCCAGTGCCACACATCTCCATCCTGCCTCCTCCAGCATTAGTTTATCCCCTATTATAATCTAATCATTTAAAAAAAGCATTCTTGTTCCTCTCCTAACTGAGTTGGCACTAGCCTCGCACATCTGTATGATCCTTCAGCGAATAACAGAGAAACATGAGTGGAAATGACAAATTAAAAGAAAATGTAAATGTTTAACTTGAAGGAAATCAATATTTAAATAAACTGAAAATATGTCAAATAAATGAATGTAATTTAATTCCCTTTTGTGTTTTAATGTATTCTCTATTATAGGAATTACACACATAAGAATGTCCACAACCTTTCTGAGATTCTGAGCACGTAGTTGTAGTTTGTAAGAGGTTGACAGGTCGTTATTATATATTTCTTGTAAACCCGTCTTAAAATGTAATACGGGACCTCGGTTGGGCTGGTGGGACGCTGGAACATTTCCCTCATTTTTAAATCCAAAACTTGACAGGTATGAAAGCTAATGGTGTGAATGGGGGGGAAAGTGTTGCCATCCATCCATCGTCCACCGCTTGTCCTTTCCCGGGTCGCGGGGGCAGCAGCCTCAGCAGGGATGCCCAGACTTCCCTCACCCCAGACACTTCCTCCATCTCTTCCTCCAGCTCTTCCTCCAGCTCCTCCGGGGGGAGTCCGAGGCGTTCCCAGGCCAGCCGAGAGACATAGTCTCTCCAGTGTGTCCTGGGTCTTCCCCGGGGTCTCCTCCCGGTGGGACATGCATGGAACACCTCCCTAGGGAGGATCCAGGAGGATCCGGTACAGATGCCCAAGCCACCTCAGCTGACTCCTCTCAATGTGAAGGAGCAGCGGCTCAACTCCGAGCTCCTCCCGGGTGACCGAACTCCTCACCCTATCTTTAAGGGAGCGTCCAGCCACCCTGCGGAGGAAACTCATCTCGGCCGCTTGTATCCGCGATCTTGTCCTTTCGGTCACTACTCAAAGTTCATGACCATAGGTGAGGGTAGGGGCGTAGATTGACCGGTAAATCCAGAGCTTCGCCTTTCGACTCAGCTCCTTCTTCACCACGACGGTCCGGTACATCGACCGCATAACTGCGGACGTTGCACCGATCCGTCTGTCAATCTCACGCTCCATTGTTCCCTCACTCGTGAACAAGATCCCGAGATACTTGAACTCCTCCACCTGAGGCAGGACTTCTCCACCCACCCGGAGAAGGCACGCCACCCTTTCCCGGTGGAGAACCATGGCTTCGGTCTTGGAGGTGCTGATTCTCATCCCTGCCGCGTCGCACTCGGCCACAAACCGTCCCAGCACATGCTGGAGGTCCCGGTCCGATGAAGCCAACAGGACAACGTCATCCGCAAAAAGCAGAGACGAAATCCTGTGGTTCCCAAACCAGAACCCTTCCGGCCCCTGACTGGGCCTAGAAATCCTGTCCATAAAAATTATGAACAGGACCGGTGACAAAGGGCAGCCCTGCCGGAGTCCAACATGCACTGGGAACAAGTCTGACTTACTGCCGGCAATGCGAACCAAACTCCTGCTCCGTTCATACAGAGACCGGACCTTAATAGAGGGCCCCGGACTCCATAATCACTGAGCACCCCCCACAGAATAGCACGAGGGACACGGTCAAATGCCTTCTCCAGATCCACAAAGCACATGTAGACTGGTTGGGCAAATTCCCACGAACCCTCAAGCACCCTGCAGAGGGTGTAGAGCTGGTCCAGTGTTCCACGACCGGGACCAAAACCGCATCGTTCCTCCTGAATCCGAGGTTCAACTATCGGCCGTAATCTCCTCTCCAGTACCCTGGCGTAGACTTTCCCGGGGAGGCTGAGAAGTGTGATCCCCTTGTAGTTGGAACACACTCTCCGGTCCCCCTTTTTAAAGAGAGGGACCACCACCCCGGTTTGCCAAGACAGCCCTACGACATCCAGAGACTTGAGGTACTCAGGGCGAATCTCATCCACCCCCGGTGCCACTGAGAAGCTTACGAACCACCTCAGTGACCTCGGCTTGGGTGATGGATGAGCACGCCCCAGAGTCCTCACCCTCTGCTTCCTCAGTGGAAGGCATGTCAGTCGGGTTGAGGAGATCCTCGAAGTATTCCTTCCACCGTCCGACAATATCCCCAGTCAAGGTCAACAGCTCCCCACCCACACCATAAACGGTGCCGGCAGAGTACTGCTTCCCCCTTCTGAGGCGCCGAACGGTCCTCCAGAATTTCCTCGAGGCCGACCGAAAGTCTTCCTCCATGGCCTCCCCGAACTCCTCCCAGACCCAGGTTTTTGCCTCCAGGACCGCCTGAGCCACGGCTCGCTTGGCCTGCCGGTACCTATCTACTGCGTCAGGAGTCCCACAGGCCAACATAGCCCGGTAGGACTCCTTCTTCAGTCTGACAGCATCCTGTACTTCTGGTGTCCACCACCGGGTTCTAGGATTGCCGGCACGACAGGCACCGGAGACCTTGCGTCCACAACTTCGAGCCGCCGTGTCGACAATGGAGGCAGAGAACATGGTCCACTCGGACTCGATGTCCCCCGCCTCCCCCGGGATCTGAGAGAAGCTCTCCCGGAGGTGGGAGTTGAAGATGTCCCTGACAGAGGGCTCGGCCAGACGTTCCCAACAGACCCTCACGATCCGTTTGGGTCTGCCCGGTCTGTCCAACCTCCTCCTCCGCCAGCGCATCCAACTCACCACCAGGTGGTGATCAGTTGACAGCTCAGCCCCTCTCTTCACCCGAGTGTCCAAGACATGCGGCCGAAGGTCAGATGAAACGACAACAAAGTCGATCATTGACCTCCGGCCTAGGGTGTCCTGGTGCCACGTGCACTGATGGACTCCCTTATGGTTGAACATGGTGTTCGTTATGGACAAACTGCGACTAGCACAGGGTCAGAACCTTGAAAGGAGCTGGTTCCAGAGCCCAAGCTATGTAAAATGGTAAAAAATGGCTAACACTTATATAGCCCTTTCCAGCTGTACTCCTACAGCCCCAAAGCGCTTTACACTGCACACATTCACACACCGGTTGTCGGCGGAGCTGCCATACACAACGGCGCTGGCCTGACAACCGGGAGCAACCGGGGGATTCAGTGTCTTGCCCAAGGACACTTTGGTGGACACAGGCGGAACTAGGGTTCGAACCACTGACCTTCAGGTTCATGGGCAAACGCTCTACCAACTGAGCCACCTTCCCCCATGTGTGGAGGTGAGCCCAACTATCTCTAGCCGGTATCTCTCAACCTCACGCACAAGCTCTGGCTCCTTCCCCGCCAGCGAGGTGACATTCCATGTCCCCACTGAGAGGGTTTTGGTCCAGGGATTGGGTCGTCGAGGCCCCGCCACGACTGCTACCCAGTCCACATTGCACAGCCTCTCACGGTCCTGCGGGTGGTGGGCCTACGGAAAGGCGGGTCCACGTCGCCGTTTCGGGCTGAGCCCGGCCGGGTCCCACGGGCAAAGACCCAGCAACCAGGCGCTCGCCTACGAGCCCCAACCCCAGGCCTGGCTCCAGGGAGGGGCCCCGGTAACGCTGATCCGGGCGACGTAACGGTCCTTGTTATTTTTCTCCTCATGACAAGCTTGTGAACCGTTCTTTTGTTGTTTTTTTTTTTTTTTTACCTTGTCTGCACACATATTAATGATTGATACCATGACGGTAGAAACAAAAGGGGTATATATTTGCAAAAACAAAGCTCCACCTGAAGTGTATCTATAGTGGGGGAGGGGGGGGGAGCAACCCCGCCACCCGCGAGACCAGAGGCCGACACGGAACCCAGGCCACCAGCAACCCCACAGAGGGGAGAAGTAGGAGGGAGGCAACCCACCGCCTGCAAGCCCCCCCCCTCCCCCCGGCGGCGGCCGAGAGGGCCCGCGGGCGGGGCCCCCACGGCGCGGAAGGAAGCGGCCAGGGATCCCGCGGCCAGGGATCCCGCGGCGACCCAGGCAATCCCCGGCCACCCGGTCCGGGCCGGACACGCGGCCAGGAGGCCCTCACCCTTCAGGCCAACGACCCCCACCCGGCAGGGGGCCAGCCTGCCCGGAGAGACAGAGCCGCCCCGGCCGCCGACGCGGGCAGGCGCACCCGCCCCCACGAAGTGGCCCTCCAAGACCAGAGGGGCGCCCGCCGCAGAGGCAGCGGGGGGGACCGGAGACTGCCCGGAGAGAGGGAACCCCCCAACAGGGCGATACCCGTGCAAGCCCGACAACGGAGGGCCCCAGACCCAGGCATCCCATTCATTCATCCATTCACCTATCCTATACCTATACTAATAATGAGATATACTATAATAATAAGATATACTATACCTAATAATAATAATAATAATAATAATAATAATAATAATAATAATAATAATAATAACCATCTTTGTATAATATAATATTGATAAATTATTAAGTTTTGTCCTGCCAATGGAGGCTCAAATCCTCCATGGCAGGACACTTCCACACCGCATTCTCACCGACACAGACCCACAATCACGCACCGTTTCCCCCTCCCCGGGGGGGTCCAGCACCGCCAGAAGGCACCCCAGGCTGCACGGCGAGCCCCGCCAGGCCTGGGTATCCCGACCCACCCATCCCAGGCCGGCGAGGGACCGCGGGTGATGTGGGACCCCCTCCCGCCCCTGGTGTTGAGTGCATGTGATTAATGCCATAAAAACAGGGAGGGGGGAGGGCCAAGTATCGATTTGACACCGACCCCCCCCTTCCCGAACTACGTGTCCTTGTCAAATGTATTTATTAAGTGTTGAATGTGCAGTGTCTATTTTGCTGTTAAAACCGTGAGGCGGGGAGTGCCGGGCCACGCGGGACAATGCCCCCCACGACCCGGAACCCCCGCCCCTCGCCTATGTGCTTATGAATCGTGTAGGGGGGGAAGGAGGGGGAGCAGAGGCCGAAGCCAGGAAGCCAGACCAGCAAAGCCGGCCCTGATAAGACACCCGCGTCCCCCCACCGGCCATCCAGTGGACGGGGGCCGGCCCTCCGAGCCGGACCAGGGCCCCACCATACCTCCACGGGCGCCCCCGGCGCCGCCCCCAGACGGAGGGGGAAACGGTCCAACATCCCCCCATTCATACTGACAACATAAGACATAGACACCTGGGAATGGTGCCACCCCGCCGCCGCGCCCGCCCGTGCACCCCCCGGTCAGGGGAGGCCCGATCCCCGGACCCGGCCCCACCCCCCCCCGGAGCCACCCCGGCGGACACCCCGAGGGTCACGGAGCCCCCACATCCGCAGGGGCACTCGGCCCCCGCCCAGCGACGGAGGACCAAAGCAGCAATGCCCCCCCAGCGCAGACAGCCACCCCCCACCCAGGCAGGGCCGGGCCCTCCGAGTGGGACCCCCACGTCCACGGCCCAGCCCCCCCCGGGAGACCCGGAGACGCCCTAGCCACAGCCCCCTGCCCGAGCCCCCCCAGCCACCCCCCCCCCCCCCACCGCCATGAGGCAACCCCCCCCATGAGCCCCCAAGGCCCCCACCGGCCAGGGACAGGGCCCCACCCACCGCCCCACCAGAGGCCCGCGCCCCAGCCCCCCCAAGCCGACCCCCAACCCCAAGGGCTACGAGATCACCACCCCCCCGCCCCCACTAGGTAACGAAGCCAATAATCGGGGACCAGAGAGAGTGCAATTCAGCCGAATGTTGTTCAGTGGAGGCAGACATTATCTCACTACTAATATGATCTGATAAAAGATTCCTAAAGTGGTTGATACATAAACTGGATTTTTGTTTCCAATTTACTAGAATGGTTTTCTTTGCGATACATAAGGCAGTGAGAATCCGGTGTGTCCAATTAGGTTCTATTTGAGTGTCTCCCAGGGGACCTAATATACATACCGTGGGGCACACTGGGATTCTGTGGTTGATCCATGTGGATAAATCCCCACAAATCTCCTTCCAGAACCTCTGTACCAGTGTACAGAACCATAAAGCATGCATATAATTATCTGGGGTGTTCTCTGTGCACTGTGAACAGATATTAGAGGTGACAAAGCCCATCTGGAACATCCTTTGTCCAGTATAATGTATTCTATGAAGAACTTTGTACTGTATAAGTTGTAAGTTTGGGTTTTTAGTCATAGTAAACGTATTTAAGCATATTTGTGACCAAGAAAACTGGTCGGTATTAAGAGAGAGATCCGCCTCCCACTTGGAGATCAGGAGAGAGACTGAATCGTCCAGTTTAGACACTAACCTGTAGAGTTTTGATAACAACTTTACAGTGCTTAGATTCAATAAATCTATTATCTTAGCGGGAAGTTGTAAGTCTAATTGGCTAATTTTGTATGTTTTATTTATTATGGCCTTAAAAGGAACCCTGGCTATTAAGACATGTAGTCCCTAATTAGCCACAATTGTTCTCTTATACTAAAATATGTTGTTAGAAACACATAAAATAATCTAATTGCTTTAAAAATCTACAATGTTTATCACATATTTTGACCTGTGGGAGGCGCCATGTTTTACCTGCGCAATGCATTCTGGGGGCGATTACGTAGAGCGGTGGCTCTGGGCAGATAAGCCGCGTTAGTTTAACTGGGACAGGTATCTAAAACATAGATGAGCAGCTCTCTCCCGGCCGTGGAGGCTGACGAGGGAGCCCATAAGACGTCTCGGTTCAGGCAAACTGGATCAAAGTTCTGTGATGCACGGGAGATCTGCAAACATGATCAATGCCGTGCGCATCTTACCAGTGCATTAGGCTCCTGCGTAGACGGCATAGCCTACGGCGTAGCCTGCGTAGGCTACGCCGTAGCCTGCGTAGCCGGGGCTTTAGAGCCTGCAGCGCACCGCCACCCGCTCTCCGCTCTGGCCGGGATGGAGACGCCGGTGGGCAATATGCACGTTTGTGTGGGCATAGCCCACCCCTGCCCCCCCCTAAAACCGGCTTCGGTGCTGGGTCCACCGTTTGATGACAGACCAGAGGCTGAGGGGACTGGCCCGGGACTTTAACGAAACGGGAGGCGCAGACTTCGCTTCAAATAGGCAAGAACATCTTTATTTAATTTAATGACGCCAGATCTGGTTGGGGTTTTTATTGTAGCATCGGTTATCTGCTAGTTGAAACGTGTGGTCTGTTAGTATATCAGAGTTTTATGGTGTTTTTATAGTTCATGCTGTATGGGGCTGCACTTTTCTTTTTTTTTTTTTACTTTTTTGTAGGTGCGCCGTCACCTTAATGTTTAGCTGTGTTTTGATCTGTGTTTCTGGTGCGCCGCCACCTGTTTAGCTGTGTTTTCATCTGTTTCTGGGTGTCAAAACAGTGTATGGGGGCCAGCAGGAGCCACCGTCTGACGTCACTACCCAGAATGTATTGCGGTGTAAACAACAATGGCGACCTACATGTTAAATTATATTTTCGAATTTTATAAAAACGAAGACATCAACAAGGTTTTTTATATCACATTGTTATAATTGATACCAACATTTATCTTTTAAGACCTACATGTCTTAATAGCCAGGGTTCCTTTTAAGAAATTCCCACCAAGCTGATAAAGTTGTGCTAATATTAATGCTTTTGAAACATTGATGATGTTTGATATAGTTACATAAACACTTGGTGATTAGATTAGATATAGTTTCATAAAATATTCTCGGTATATATTAATGTATTAATAATTCTTGCTCTGCTAGTCTCGGTAAGTTATAGGCTCACACTGGTGATTGCCTTTCTCTCTCTTTTTTTTATTTTCTCTATTTCTTTTTCTATCATGTTTAGAATTATCTCCCTCCCCCCCACCTCACTCCCTTTCCCCTTTTTTTTTCTTTTTTCCCTCTATGTCCCACTCTGCTGCACTTTCTTTCTCGGTTTGGTAAATTGGTACAAACACACATTTCACACATCTAGAATAACATGGCACACACACATACAACAGCTTTTCATGCAACATTACCACTTACATATAATGTTACTTTCAATGATTGGATTATGGATAAATTAAAGTTTGTCACCTGGAACGTAAACGGAGCCGGGAACACGGCAAAGAGATTAAAACTTCTTAACCAGATACAAACTCTGCAGGCAGACATTGTCCTACTGCAAGAAACTCATTTAGTTAAAGCTTCGGTAGATGCATTGGCCACGGCACAATTTCCGCATGTTTTCTGCGCCTGTTACAACTCCAGACAAAGAGGGGTAGCAATTCTCATTAATAAAAGAGTAAATTTCACCGTAAAGGACACTCACATTGACTCAGAGGGTAGATATTTAATTTTAGTCTTGCAAATTCAAAGCTTGAATTTATGTATTTCTAATGTATATGGCCCAAATGTTGATGACTCCTCGTTTTTTCACTCTTTTTTCACCTCACTTTCTGCTCACCTAGACAACACAGTCATCATCGGAGGAGACTTCAACATGGTTCTGGACCCTGGAGTGGACAGGCTCAGTAATGCAGGCGGACACAGGAGTTGGCAGTCAGCAAGTATTGTTAAGCAATACATGAATGATCTGGGTCTTTGCGATACATGGCGCTCTCTACACCCAACCCTTAGGAACTACACTTTTTTCTCAGCCGTTCATCACTCATATTCTAGGTTAGATTATTTTTTAGTCAGTAGCTCTCTGATGAGAGATATCTCAGAATCACAAATTCACCCAATCATTATTAGCGATCACGCACCTGTTTCTTTCACTCTGGGGAAGAGGGGGAGCGTATCATCCTCCAAAGTTTGGAGATTTAATACATCATTGCTCAAAGACCCCGACTTTATTAATTTTTTTAAGAAAGAATGGGATATATTTTTACAAAATAACGACCAGCCGGAAATATCAGCGAGCGTTCTATGGGAAGCAGGAAAAGCAGTAATGCGAGGCAAAATAATTTCCTTTTCTTCAAATAAGAAAAAAAAAGACAACTTAAAAACAAAAGAATTAGAGTGTGAAATAAAGACGCTAGAGGAGGCCTTCCAGACCTCTGCAGACGAACGTATCCTTAACAGAATAAGGAAAACTAAAATAGAATTAAATAAAATAATTGACGCAAAAACACAGTTTTTAGTACAAAGGCTTCGCCTGGAAAACTTTGCACATGCTAACAGATCGGGAAAATACTTAGCCAATCAATTAAAAATAAACAAAGAAAAAACAACCATAACATCCATTAAGGACCAGTCAGGGGGAGTTACACATGACCCCTGTTTAATAAATTCAGTCTTTAGAGACTTTTACTATAAATTATACTCGTCACAAATTGAACCATCTGATCAATCCATTAATGAGTTTCTTGGAGACATTAATCTGCCGAAGTTACATCAGGAACAGGTTACGAATTTAGACTCACCGCTCTCAATAGGAGAACTCCATGAAGCTCTTCAACATATGCCCAATAATAAAGCTCCGGGCCCAGATGGTTTCCCAGCTGAATTTTACAAGGAATTCTGGAGTATATTAGCACCAACATTTTATAAAATGATTCTAAATGCTAGGGAGAATAAAAGCTTACCCTTAAATATGAACTCTGCTAATATTAGTCTTTTATTAAAACCGGACAAGGATCCCTTGCTCCCATCGAGCTACCGCCCAATTTCATTGATAAATGTAGACCTTAAAATAATTAGCAAGGCCATTACTGAACGTCTGAAAAGAGTCACCCCTTCTATTATACATCCGGATCAAACAGGCTTCATTAAAGGTAGCCATTCGTCTACTAATATTCGCAGATTATTAAATATTATAGACTATTCGAGTATCAATAAACAGGAGACTACTATTATATCCTTAGACGCGGAAAAAGCATTTGATGAGGTAAATTGAAAGTTTCTATTGGCAACTTTGCATAAATTTGGATTTGGCGAATCTTTCATTGACTGGATACAAATATTATACAGCTCTCCCAAGGCACGTGTAAGGACAAATGATCAAATCTCTACAAGTTTTACCTTGCAAAGAGGCACTAGACAGGGTTGCCCTCTCTCTCCCTCATTATTTGCAATATTTATTGAACCTTTAGCAGCAGCTATTAGACAAAATCAAAATATTAAAGGTATACAATGTAAAATATTAGAGCACAAAATAAGTCTTTATGCGGATGACGTACTCCTCTTCCTCCAGAACTCACGATCTTCACTATCACAGACAATTGCACTTATAGAGGGATTTTCATCTCTGTCTGATTATTCTATTAATTGGTCTAAATCCACTGTTTTGTGTGTTAACTGCAATTTTAGGAATATAACCAATACTCAATTACAATCAGGGAACATTAGATATTTAGGCATAAACATCTCCCCTAGGCTGTCAGAGTTAATAAAATTAAATCATGTTCAGCTTATAAAGAAAATAGAAGATGATCTTTCCAGATGGAGCTCTCTCCCCATTTCGCTCATGGGTAGAATAGCCACCATTAAAATGATGGTTTTACCAAAAGTAAATTATTTTTTCTCAATGATACCATGCAAACCCCCTCTTTCCTGGTTTAAATCGTTGGACTCATATGTATCAAAATTTCTGTGGAAAAATAAAACTCCACGTATTAGTTTAAAGACATTGCAAAAATCCAAAGAATATGGAGGTTTAGAATTACCTAATTTTCAGTATTACTTCATAGCCAGTAAGTTACAGTATATTGTAAAATGGTCAAAAGATCATCCTTTAGATAGTCAATGGCTGGACTCAGAGCAAGTGTTTTGTAATGAACTAGAAATCTCAGAGTTACCATTTATTAGTCAAAGTATCAAACGTCATCAATGTTTCAAAAGCATTAATATTAGCACAACTTTATCAGCTTGGTGGGAATTTCTTAAAATAGCTAAAATTTCACTTTTTCCATGTGACCGTACACCCATATGGAACAACCCAGACATCGTGAAAAAGGATAAAAAGATGGTTAACTTCGTTCAATGGAGAGATCAAGGAATACGGTACTTACAGCACGTAATTGTAGGAGGACAGTTTGTACCTTTCAATACACTTATTGTTCAATACGGAGTTAGCAGGAATACATTTTTAGAGTATCAACAACTTAAGGCAATAATAAATAAAACATACAAAATTAGCCAATTAGATTTACAACTTCCCGCTAAGATAATAGATTTATTGAATCTAAGCACTTTAAAGTTGTTATCAAAACTCTACAGGTTAGTGTCTAAACTGGACGATTCAGTCTCTCTCCCGATCTCTAAGTGGGAGGCGGATCTCTCTCTTAATACCGACCAGTTTTCTTGGTCACAAATATGCTTAAATACGTTTACTATGACTAAAAACCCAAACCTACAACTTATACAGTACAAAGTTCTTCATAGAATACATTATACTGGACAAAGGATGTTCCAGATGGGCTTTGTCACCTCTAATATCTGTTCACAGTGCACAGAGAACACCCCAGATAATTATATGCATGCTTTATGGTTCTGTACACCGGTACAGAGGTTCTGGAAGGAGATTTGTGAGGATTTATCCACATGGATCAACCACAGAATCCCAGTGTGCCCCACGGTATGTATATTAGGTCACCTGGGAGACACTCAAATAGATCCTAATTGGACACACCGGGTTCTCACTGCCTTATGTATCGCAAAGAAAACCATTCTAGTAAATTGGAAACAAAAATCCAGTTTATGTATCAACCATTTTAGGAATCTTTTATCAGATCATATTAGTAGTGAGATAATGTCTGCCTCCACTGAACAACATTCGGCTGAATTGCACTCTCTGTGGTCCCCGTTTATTGGCTTCGTTACCTAGTGGGGGCGGGGGGGGTGGTGATCTCGTAGCCCTTGGGGTTGGGGGTCGGCTTGGGGGGTCTGGGGCGCGGGCCTCGGGTGGCCCCTGGGGGGCGGTGGGGGGGGCCGCGGGGCCCTGTCCCTAGCCGGTGGGGGCCTGTGGGGGGGGTTACCTCATGGCGGTGGGTGGCTGGGGAGGGCTCGGGCGGGGGGCTGTGGCTGGGGCGTCTCCGGGCCTCCCGGGGGGGGTCCCACCCGGGGGGCCCGGCCCTGCCTGGGTGGGGGGTGGCTGTCTGCGCTGGGGGGGCATTGCTGCCTTGGTCCTCCGTCGCTGGGCGGGGGCCAAGTGCCCCTGCGGATGTGGGGACTCCGGGACCCTTGGGGTGTCCGCCGGGGTGGCCTCGGGGGGGGGTGGGGCCGGGTCCGGGGAGCCGGCCTCCCCTGACCGGGGGGTGCACGGGCGGGCGCGACGGCGGGGTGGCACCATTCCCAGGTATCTATGTCTTATGTTGTCAGTATGAATGGGAGGATGTTGGACCGTTTCCCCCTCCGTCTGGGGGCTCCGGCGGCGCCGGGGGCGCCCTTGGAGGTACGGTGGGGCCCTTGCCCGGCTCGGGGGGCCGGCCCCCGTCTACTGGACGGCCGGTGGGGGGACGCGGGTGTCTTATCAGGGCCGGCTTTGCTGGTCCTGCTTCCTGGCTTCGGCCTCCGCTCCCCCTCTTGCCCCCCTTACACGATTCATACGCACATAGGCGAAAGGCGGGGGGTCCGGGTCGTGGGGGGCACTGTCCCGCGGGGCCTGGCACTCCCCGCCTCACGGTTTTAACAGCAAAATAGACACTGCACATTCAACACTTAATAAATAAATTTGACAAGGACACGTAGTTCGGGAGGGGGGGGGGTCTGTGTCAATCGATACTTGGCCCTCCCTCCTCCCTGTTTTTATGGCATTAATCACATGCACTCAACACAAGGGGCGGGAGGGGGTCCCACATCACCCGCGTTCCCTCACCGGCCTGGGCCTGGGACGGGTGGGTCGGGTTACCCGGGCCTGGCGGGGCCCGCCGTGCAGCCTGGGGTGCCTTCTGGCGGTGCTGGATCCCCCCGGGGAGGGGGAAACGGTGCGTGATTGTATGTCTGTGTCGGTGAGAATGCGGTATGGAAGGGTCCTGCCATGGAGGATTTGAGCCTCCATTGGCAGGACATCAAAAACTTGATAATTTATCAATATTATTTTATACAAAGATGGTTATTATTATTATTATTATTAGTATTATTATTAGTATTATTATTATTATTATGTATAGTATATTATATTATTATTAGTATAGGTATCGGATAGGTGAATGGATGAATGAATGGGATGCCTGGGTCTGGGGCCCTCCGTTGTCGGGCCTGCGCGGGTGTCGCCTTGTTGGGGGGTTCCCTCTCTCCGGGCCTGTCTCCGGTCCCCCCCGCTGCCTCTACGGCGGGGCGCCCCTCTGGTCTTGGAGGGCCACTTTCTTGGGGGACGGGTGCGCCTGCCCGCGTCGGCGGCCGGGGCGGCTCTGTCTCTCCGGGCAGGCTGGCCCCCTGCCGGGTGGGGGTCGTTGGCCTGAAGGGTGAGGGCCTCCTGGCCGCGTGTCCGGCCCGGACCGGGTGGCCGGGGATTGCCTGGGTCGCGGTCCGCCGCCGCGGGATCCCTGGCTGCTTCTTTCCGCGCCGTGGGGGCCCCGCCCGCGGGCCCCCTCGGCCGCCGCCGGGTGGGGGGGGGGCCTCGCAGGCGGTGGGTTGCCTCCCTCCTACTTCTCCCCTCTGTGGGGTTGCCGGTGGCCTGGGTTCCGGGCTCTTCCTTGTCGGCCTCTGGTCTCGCGGGTGGCGGGGTTGCTCCCCCCCCTCCCCCACTATAGATACACTTCAGGTGGAGCTTTGTTTGGTTTATTACACACACACACACACACACACACACACACACACACACACACACACACACACACACACACACACACACACACACACACACACATAGTCATTTAGTCACATGCATACACACACACACACACACACACACACACACACACACACACACACACACACACACACACACACACACATGCATGATCATATACATACACACACACACACATAGACATACACACTGGCTTGTTCACCTGCATGCTGGCTCTCTAGTTTTTGGGTTTAGGTAGCGGTAGCGATAGCTTAGCTCAGACTGCGATCAGATCTCAAGATTTAGGTCGATTGCTGTTCGTGTTTTGGATGGCTCCGTGCCGGTTTCGTGCTTTGTTTGTGGTTTTTTTGTTGCAGATTTCCAGTGCTTGACGTGTGTCTCCGTGTGTTCCTGCTTCCTGGATTGGCAGTGGATGTCGTCACCCCCTCCCCCCCCCCCAAAAAAAAAAAAAAAAAAAAAAAAAAAAAAAACACTGGGTTTGTATGTGTATATTTATGTATGTGTACGCATATGTGTGCGTATATATATGTATATATTACATATAGTAATAATGCACATATATACACTTTTGGTTTCTACCGTCATGGTATCAATCAATAATATGTGTGCAGACAAGGTAAAAAAAAAAAAAAAAAAAAAAAAAAAAAAAAAAAAAAAAAAAAAGATGATGTTTGATGCTTTGACTAATAAATGGTAACTCTGAGATTTCTAGTTCATTACAAAACACTTGCTCTGAGTCCAGCCATTGACTATCTAAAGGATGATCTTTTGACCATTTTACAATATACTGTAATTTATTGGCTATGAAGTAATACTGAAAATTAGGTAACTCTAAACCTCCATATTCTTTGGATTTTTGCAATGTCTTTAAACTAATATGTGGAGTTTTATTTTTCCACAGAAATTTTGATACATATGAGTCCAACGATTTAAACCAGGAAAGAGGGGGTTTGCATGGTATCATTGAGAAAAAATAATTTACTTTCGGTAAAACCATCATTTTAATGGTGGCTATTCTACCCATGAGGGAAATGGGGAGAGAGCTCCATCTGGAAAGATCATCTTCTATTTTCTTTATAAGCTGAACATGATTTAATTTTATTAACTCTGACAGCCTAGGGGAGATGTTTATGCCTAAATATCTAATGTTCCCTGATTGTAATTAAGTATTGGTTATATTCCTAAAATTGCAGTTAACACACAAAACAGTGGATTTAGACCAATTAATAGAATAATCAGACGGAGATGAAAATCCCTCTATAAGTGCAATTGTCTGTGATAGTGAAGATCGTGAGTTCTGGAGGAAGAGGAGTACGTCATCCGCATAAAGACTTATTTTGTGCTCTAATATTTTGCATTGTATACCTTTAATATTTAGATTTTGTCTAATAGCTGCTGCTAAAGGTTCAATAAATATTGCAAATAATAAGGGAGAGAGAGGGCAACCCTGTCTAGTGCCTCTTTGCAAGGTAAAACTTGTAGAGATTTGATCATTTGTCCTTACACGTGCCTTGGGAGAGCTGTATAATATTTTTATCCAGTCAATGAAAGATTCGCCAAATCCAAATTTATGCAAAGTTGCCAATAGAAACTTTCAATTTACCTTATCAAATGCTTTTTCCGCGTCTAAGGATATAATAGTAGTCTCCTGTTTATTGATACTCGAATAGTCTATAATATTTAATAATCTGCAAATTTTAGTAGAAGAATGTCTACCTTTAATGAAACCTGTTTGATCCGGATGTATAATAGAAGGGGTGACTCTTTTCAGACGTTCAGTAAGGGCCATGCTAATTATTTTAAGGTCTACATTTATCAATGAAATTGGGCGGTAGCTCGATGGGAGCAAGGGATCTTTATCCGGTTTTAATAAAAGACTAATATTAGCAGAGTTCATATTTAAGGGTAAGCTTTTATTCTCCCTAATATTTAGAATCATTTTATAAAATGTTGGTGCTAATATGCTCCAGAATTCCTTATAAAATTCAGCTGGGAAACCATCTGGGCCCGGAGCTTTATTTTTGGGCATATGTTGAAGAGCTTCATGAAGTTCTCCTATTGAGAGCGGTGAATCTAAATTCGTAACCTGTTCCTGATGTAACTTTGGCAGGTTAATTTATCCAAGAAACTCATTAATGGATTGATCAGATGGTTCAATTTGTGACGAGTATAATTTATAGTAAAAGTCTCTAAAGACTGAATTTATTAAACAGGGATCATGTGTAACTTGACTGGTCCTTAATAGATGTTATGGTTGTTTTTTCTTTGTTTATTTTTAATTGATTGACTAAATATTTTCCCGATCTGTTAGCATGCGCAAAGTTTTCTAGGCGAAGCCTTTGTACTAGAAACTGCGTTTTTGCGTCAATTATTTTATTTAATTCTATTTTAGTTTTCCTTATTTTGTTAAGGATACGTTCATCTGCAGAGGTCTGGAAGGCCTCCTCTAGCGTCTTTATTTCACCTTCTAATTCTTTTGTTTTTAAGTTGTCTTTTCTTTTCTTATTTGAGGAAAAGGAAATTATTTTGCTTCGCATTACTGCTTTCCCTGCTTCCCATAGAACGCTCGCTGATATTTCCGGCTGGTCGTTATTTTGCCAAAAAATATCCCATTCTTTCTTAAAAAAGTTAGTAAAGTCGGGGTCTTTGAGCAATGATGTATTAAATCTCCAAACTTTGGAGGATGATACGCTCCCCCTCTTCCCCAGAGTGAAAGAAACAGGTGCGTGATCGCTAATAATGATTGGGTGGATTTGTGATTCTGGGATATCTCTCATCAGAGAGCTACTGACTAGAAAATAATCTAACCTAGAATATGAGTGATGAACGGCTGAGAAAAAAGTGTAGTTCCTAAGGGTTGGGTGTAAAGAGCGCCATGTATCGCAAAGACCCAGATCATTCATGTATTGCTTAACAATACTTGCTGACTGCCAACTCCTGTGTCCGCCTGCATTACTGAGCCTGTCCACTCCAGGGTCCAGAACCATGTTGAGGTCTCCTCCGATGATGACTGTGTTGTCTAGGTGACCAGAAAGTGAAGTGGAAAAAGAGTGAAAAATAGAGGAGTCATCAACATTTGGACCATATACATTAGAAATACATAAATTCAAGCTTTGACTTTGCAAGACTAAAATTAAATATCTACCCTCTGAGTCAATGTGTGTGTCCTTTACAGTGAAATTTATTCTTTTATGAAAAAGAATGGCTACCCCTCTTTGTCTGGAGTTGTAACAGGCTGAGAAAACATGCGGAAACTGTGCCGTGGCCAATGTATCTGCTGAAGCTTTAACTAAGTGTGGTACTTGTAGCAAGACAATGTCTGCCTGCAGGGTTTGTATCTGATTAAGAAGTTTTAATCTCTTTAACCTGTTCCCGGCTCCGTTTACATTCCAGGTGACAAACTTTAATTTGTCCATAATCCAATCACTGAAAATAACATTATATGTAAATGGTAATGTTGCAGGAGTTGGATATGTATGTGCCATGTTATTCTAAATGTGTGTTTGTACCAATTAACCAACCGGAAAGTGCAGCAGAGTGAGACATGGAGGGAAAGAGGAAAAAGGAGTGTGACAATTGAGGTGAGGTGGGGGGGAGGGAAATAATTCTAATCATAATTAAAAGAAAAAAGAAAAAAGATAGAGAAGAAGGGGAAGAGAAAAGAAAAAAAGAAACAATCACCAATGTGTGACTATAACTCATTGAGACTAGCAGATCAAGAATTATTAATTACTTAATATGTGCGGAAAATGTTTATCTGATCTAATCACCAAGTGTTTATGAAGCTATCTCTAATCTAATTACCAAATGTTTATAAAGCTATATCTAATCTAATCACCATTTAGTGAGAGAGAAAGAGAAAAGAAAAAAAGGCAAATTTGTACTCATCTATCAGAAGAGCCAGGGAGTGATGTTGGGGTCGCGGTACAGTTGTCCGTTCACGTACAGCCTGTTGACGGTGATGACAGCCCGAGCTCCCTCCGTAATGAGCCTCCTCCTGACCGGGAAGAGGACTTGGCGACGGTCCAGGATCTCCCGGGGGAACTGGTCGTTCACGGAGAACGGCAATCCGCGTAGCTGTGGTCCACGGCTCCGAACCTGCTCCTTCTGCTTGAAATGTTCAAACTTGGCAACAATGGGCCTGGGTCTCTGGGCTTCCGATCTTCTTCCACCAAGGCGATGGACGCGGTGAAACGTGATGGAATTTGCCATGTCTTCCGGAAGCTTCAGGTGGTTCCGGATGAAATCCTGAACAGTTTCCTCAGGATCCTCATCAGGTTTTTCGGGGATCCCAGAGAATACTAAATTGTCTCGCATGCTTCTACATTGAAGGTCTAAATTTGCCTCTTACATGGACTTATTCTCCCTTTTAAGCTGACTCATCCCCTCTGTCAGAGTTTTTACCGACTCCTTTAAATCCCGGTTTTCAGCCGCGAGCGATTCCACCTGCCGTTGGCTGAATGCCAGGGAATCCTGCAGCGCTTGTATCTCCCTGTGCAATACCTCAAGGAGGGACAGACGGTTCTCAAAGCCATTTAGCCGGGCGTCGATGGACAGCAGGGCGTCTGTAGTGGTGTTACCCGGGGCTGATATGGCTCCAGGTGATTTTTCGTCCCGGGATCTTTTTGACGATGAGGCGTTCGGGGTAGCTGCGTCTTTTTTACCCATGACAATCCTATTGTAGTTTTCTTCCATATACTCCAGCAGGGACTCTATGGTTTCTTTCTTATCCAGATTATTTATAACCTCTCTGTAGAATACATTTTCGCTTAATGTACTCTTACTATTTGTTTAATAACCGAAAATATATTTTTCAGCTCGACATTGAATGCTGCTGCTGTCTCGTGCTCCTCGTGGTCCTACCACATCTCGCGAGAACTCAGTCTCTCTCGCGAGAACTCAGCCTACTGGTCTCCTGGTCTCAGTGAGGACTCTGGTCTCTGGTCTTAGTGAGGACTCTGGTCTTAGTGAGGACTCTGGTCTTAGTGAGGACTCTGGTCTCCTGGTCTTAGTGAGGACTCTGGTCTCAGTGAGGACTCTGGTCTTAGTGAGGACTCTGGTCTCCTGGTCTTAGTGAGGACTCTGGTCTCCTGGTCTTAGTGAGGACTCTGGTCTCTTGTGTTGTGCCACAAAGGGGGTGCTGTTTCAGTTATTAGAGTCATTAATAATTGACCTATGATAGTTACCTAGATATATCTGCATAAACAGACCTAAACATACCTATGTATACATAGTCAAAATGAATTTGCTGTTGCCATGGGGGGGGGGGGGGGTAATACAGAATAACAGATGTTCCCTCACCTACGTGTGTGTGTGTGTGTGTGTGTGTGTGTGTGTGTGGGTGTGTGTGTGTGTGTGTGTGTGTGTGTGTGTGTGTGTGTGTGTGTGTGTGTGTGTGTGTGTGTGTGTTCCCACAACTACCCAGTGCTACTGAGATAGATGCATGTGGTAATCTCTCACCTAAAACCGGTTTGAGAGGATCTGGAACATGAACAAGCCCACCCAGTCACTGAAAACATGTGGGGATTAAAGGTGTCATTTTTGTAGAGCAAATGTTCAGATTTTGGCTCCTGTTTGTATTGTTGTTGTTTCAATCTCTGGGAGCTGGTCAGGTTGAAATATATCAGTTTTTTCGCACATATGTTCAATATATGAAATAAATTGCAGTCGCATTTGAATGCAGAAGATGTGTCTGTGTCGGGGTCGATTAGATTCAACTTTATTGTCATTGCACTTATCAAAAGTACAGGGCAACGAAATGCAGTTAGTATCTGCCCAGAAGTTCTTATGCAGTAAAATAAACACAATGTACAGCTTTTACCCGTATATATATACATATATATATATATATATATACATATATATATATATATGTATATATATGTATATATATACATATATATATATATATACATATATATATATATATATACATATATACATATATATATATATATACATATATATATATATATATATATATATATATATATATATATATATATATATATATATATATATATATATCACGAACAGATGAGATGTGAAATTACAGTATATCCATGGGTGATTGTAGCAGTCACATAAGTGTGGAAGTATTTACAGCAGCAAACTAATAAAGTAGTATTGGATATGTTTTTATCTTTTCAACTCCTTTAAGGGATTTTCGATGCCGTAATACATTATAACTATCACAGCTTAACAAGACTTGGAGTATAATAATAATTAATGTAATAATGATGAAACCTTTCATCTTCATCTAAAGTCTGCAGTTCTTTTGACTTCAAGGTCATGTAAAGTTCACCTCTTAACACCATGAAGGTTCAAGATAATAAACGTGGCCCCGTGACGCGTTATAGCAACCCTGGTTTCAAGATGAATCAATTTATGAGCGACATCATAAACTTCTGCAGGGACTTTATAAAACTTTGAACTTTTCCTCTGATTGATTTAGAAAATGTTTAACTTGAAATAAATCCTGCAGCAGGAGGAGCTGCAGAAGTCGTTTACAGAAATGTTCAAGCTGATTTGAAGGTTTATTTATTCCAGTTACATCACATGTCCATCCGTCTGGAAAACACACATTTATCATAAACAGACCAATTCACTTTTTCTCTTTTGTGAGTCAGATGTAAATGAAAGAATTAAGAATGAGATTTAAGAAATAATACCAAACATATTTTAAATGTATAAACACAGATTTATGTTTATTCTGACTGAACTGAATTTGTTTAAGAAAAGCTGCCGTTAACTTTGACTCGGGCAGTTTTTGAGTTGGATCGTAGTAAAACAACTTTGCGGTGCTTTATCAATCTGATTTGGGATCAGAATTGAATAATTTGGGAGTTTTGTCGTATTCTTTAAAGGTACCGTATTTTTGTGACCATTAGGCGCATATAAACGTCTTTTTTTTTTTTTAAATGTGCCGCCCAATGACGCAATGCGCCTATTGTATTATTGTAAAGGCTGATTTATGGTTCCGTGTTACACCGACGTGAAGCCTACGGCGTAGGGCTGCGTCGACTTAATGCAGATCCACAAGGCGGACGTAGTAGGGACTATCATGAGAAGTTAAAGGGGGAAGGGGGGCGCGTGAATTGTCTGTGATTGCCCGGCGTCGGCTCCGTGGCGACACCTGGGGCGGACGGGGAGACTCAGCCTCGCTACCGAGAAGGAGACGCGGCTCCCGGGGGAGCTGCGCCGCAGAGACGGCAGGAGGTCGGCCTGCTCGGTCGGCGGGCTCCGTCGTTTACTGTTGAAGGATTGTAGGAATTGTGGAATTTTGCAAAAGCCGGCATCATTTCCGAGGGGCCGCACGGCGGGAAAGTGACTCGGCTGCAGCGCGGCCAGAGCTGTGGGCTCTGTCCGTCGCAGCTGATCAGTTCTCCTGGTGTCATTGATCAGTTCTCCTGGTGTCATTGATCAGTTCTCCTGGTGTCATTGATCAGTTCTCCTGGTCTCATTGATCAGTTCTCCTGGTGTCATTGATCAGTTCTCCTGGTCTCATTGATCAGTTCTCCTGGTGTCATTGATCAGTTCTCCTGGTCTCATTGATCAGTTCTCCTGGTCTCATTGATCTATGTGTGTGTGTGTGTGTGTGTGTGTGTGTGTGTGTGTGTGTGTGTGTGTGTGTGTGTGTGTGTGTGTGTGTGTGTGTGTGTGTGTGTGTGTGTGTGTGTTGTAAGGCGGCGCTCCGGGGGTGTAGACGGCGCCTTTTCGGTCGGTGCGCCGTGTGTGTGTTTTAAATCCAAAAATGACACAAAAAACTGAGGGTGCACCTTTCCACACGGCGCGCCGAATGGTCGCGAAAATACGGTAGTAATGAGTGAAGCTTCAGTGAAGCCGGTCCTCCCGTCCTGACTCCTCATCCACACACATCTGTACAGATGTTGATCTCTACACACATGGATGATGTTTTCCTCAGGTTTCCTCTCATTACAGTTAGTTTCTGAAGTTTTCCACCTCAGCTGCTCCAACCCTTCTAGTCAAAGTTAACGGCAACTCTGAGGTAACGGGAGTCAAAAGTACCTTAAACAAATTCAGTTTAGTCAGAATAAACATAGATAGATAGATAGATAGATAGATAGATAGATAGATAGATAGATAGATAGATAGATAGATAGATAGATAGATAGATAGATAGATAGATAGATAGATAGATAGATAGATAGATAGATAGATAGATAGATAGATAGATTTCTTTATAGTACCCTTGGGTACATTTAGTTTACAGTGAGTGCCTCCTCATACAATCTAAAACCAAACACTCAACAACACAGGACAAGATAAAGTGACGACAGCTTTGGCTAAAAGAACAAAAAATAATAATAAAAAATGTGCCTTTTCATAAAAACCAGGTAAAGGAAAAAAATACAAAACATAAATACAAAGTTATGTTGCAGTTCCCTCACTTATTAATGGCACTGATGGCTGCTGGTACAAAGCTGTTTTTGTAGCGTTTAGTTTTACAAGCAGGAACATGAACCTCTGACCTGATGGAGCAGCTGAAACTCACCTTTGAGAGGGTGGGTTGTCTTTTAAAATCGAGCCAGCTATCCTCTGTAACTGTTTAGAAAACAGGGTTTCTGGCTGAAGCTGAGACTCTCCAATCAGCTTGCTCGACCATTTCACGATTTGGTTTAAACAGTTTTTGTTTTTAAGGGACACATTTCCAAACCATGAAGCAAGACAGAAAGATAAAACCGATTCTATAAAAGCACGGTAAAACAAGATCAGCATGGTCCTGGCAATGTTAAAAGTAGAACGTTTTCTCAGACAAAACAGGCGCTGGCGTCCCTTTTTGTACACAGCTTGACAGTTTTCCTCAAAGTTCAGTTTGTTGTCGATGACAGTTCCCAGATATTTGTATGTGCTGACACACTCCACTGTCTGACCCTTTAAAAGTGTAACCTCTTGGTTGGGAGCACTGTTTTTACGAAAGTCAATGATCATGTCTTTGTTTTAGAAATGTTTGAAGAAAAGACTTACTGCACCAGTCAATGAAATCATTAACAACTGGGCCGTGGCTCGTCTCATTGTTTTTCAGCAGGCTGACAATGACCGTATCGTCAGCATACTTTAAAATGGTTCTATCCTCTCTGCTGCTACGGCACATATCCGTATAGAGGATGAACAAGAGAGGAGAGAGCACACATCCTTGTGGGGAGCCAGTGGAGGATGAAACCTGCTCTGAAACAGTTCCATTCACTCTCACTTTCTGTGTCCTGTCGGTTGAAAAGTTCAGAGTCCAGCCCACAAGATTGTTGCTTATGTTAAAATGTTCTAAAAGCCTCAAAGCTAAAACATGGGGTTGAATTGTATTAAAAGTAGATGAAAAGTCAATAAATAAAAGTCTCCAGATGTTTAAAAAGCTAATTTAACAAAGTGACTGTGGCATCTTCTACCCCTCTGTTTGGCCTATAAGCAAATTGCATGGGATCAAGGTCATGCTCAGTTGTCTCCAGAATTTCTGATCTTACAAGTTTTTCAAAAGATTTCATTACAATCAATGTCAGTGCGATTGGTCTGAAGTCATTAAAGGTATTGTGACATGAAAAACAAATTTTTCTTGATTTTTTGTGTTTTGTTGGTTACACCCAAAAAACAACGAACTTTTAACATTCAGTGTATTGTGTGCTTTCTGGGATTTTCCGCATAACTATGCAAAAACGGCGCATGTGGTTTGGTGGCGGGCCGTGACGTCAGGGCCCGCTAAATCACCGCCCCCTCCACCCTGCTCCCTGCCTCCTCTCCTCTCCAGCGCACCATAAAGGCTGATTTATGGTTCCGCGTTACACCGACGCAGAGACTACGGCGTAGGGTTACGCGGCGACGCGAACCATACGCTGAATCCTACGGCGTAGGCTCTGCGTCGATTTAACGCGGAACCATAAATCAGGCTTAACACGGAGCTGTTTAGAGCCTCTTCTGTTCTCATCACCGGAGGAAAACTGCTAAGAAGACCCGCGGCCACTGACTGGACTTAAGATAAGGGGACACTTTATTTACATGCCTTTATTTTTGTGATTGTTTGCTGTGGACTGCTGCTTTTCCGTGCATGCTTCGCCTGTCGCTCCCGGCTTAACTCTCCGACGCCGCTGTGAGCGTATGGCTGGAGGAGGAGCGGGGCAATGATTGACAGGAAAGGGAGAAAAGGAAGCATTTTTCACGGCGCAAAAAAACACTGTCATAAAAAGCCAGGAATGGAGTACTAGAGTGAATTTTTTCTTGTTACACCCTTTTAGACACATTTGAGGGATGTTGGCCAAGACTTTTAATAGTGTTAAAAGCATGTTAAAAATGATGTCACAATACCTTTAAGGGTTTTGGGAGAAGTGATTTTTGGGGCAGGGATAACCAGCATTCTTCCAGACTACTGGCACGTGCTGCATCTTTAGAGACTGATTAAAAATATACTGAAAAATAGAGCTCAGCTCTACTGCACAAGATTTCAGCAAGCGGCCGCAGATGTTATCAGGAACATGGATTTTATTTGGTTTATGGAAAAGAAAGATTTTTAATAATAATAATAACCTTTATTTAACCAGGTAAGACTCATTGAGATTAAAAATCTCTTTTCCAAGAGGGACCTGGCCAAGAGGGCAGCATAAGTTACAACAGAAAACACAACAACAAAAAACAACAAACAGCAATCGCACACTGTAGTCAGGAACACAAATTACATACAACATAAACAGGTCCATATAATTTGAAAACTTTTTGGCACCATTTGAATTAAAAACAAGCACATTGCCCGAGAGAACTAGTTTCTCGATCCTTTAAAATTGATCGAAATTCCCCCAGAGTGATCAGTTGAGGTAATCTCAGATCGTTCTGTATGTCATTCCATGACCGGGGAGCAGCGTAACTGAAGGCTTTTTTCCCAAGTTCAGTGTTGGCTCTAGGAACCAACATGCGCAGAACGTCCTGTGAGCGTAAACTGTAAGGATTAGAGACTCTACACATGTAAGAACATAAATAAGAGGGAACCAGCCCAAGAAGAGATTTATAAATGAACGCTAACCATCGAGAAAGTCTGCGGGCAGATAGAGACGGACAATTTGCAGTTGCATACAAAGTGCAGTGGTGAACAAGATTTCCACATCCTGTAATAAAACGTAGGGCACAGTGATATAGAGTGTCCAGCTTTCTCAAATAAGTGACAGGTGCGTTCATAAACAGCAAGTCTCCATAATCCAGTAAAGGAACAAACGTGGTTGAAATTAAATATTTCCTAACGTGTAGGGAAAAACAAGATTTGTTTCTAAAGAAGAAACCCAATTTCATCTTAAGCTTACAGACCAGCTTTTCTATGTGTGGTTTAAAAGACAAGTTCTCGTCAATGATAATTCCCAAATACTTATATGTTTTGACTGTTTCAAGTTCAACTCCATGAGCAGTTAATATTTTTGGAACACTTAATGGTAGCCGTTTGCCATTTGAAAATAACATCAGCTTCGATTTACTTGCATTCAGGACTAGTTTAAGCTGGGTCAGATGGGACTGAACAACATCAAAAGCAGACTGCAAAAGTTCAAGAGTTTGCACTACAGAAGGGGATGAACAGTATAATACCGTATCATCTGCATAAAAATGGAAAGCAGCATCTGATACATTGTCACATATATTGTTTACATAAATGGTAAACAGCAGCGGTCCTAATATGGAACCCTGAGGCACCCCCTTTAATACAGGGAGGAACGAAGAAGAGGAGCCAGCAAACTGGACGCATTGGGATCTGTCAGACAGATAGTTAGAGAACCAATGAATGACATGCCGAGATAAACCAATCCTGTGTAGTCTATCTGCCAAAATGATATGGTCGACTGTATCAAACGCCTTTGACAGGTCAATAAATAGAGCTGCACAGTATTTCTTGCAATCCAGTGCCTCAACAATATCGTTCACAACTTTAATAGCAGCAGTTATTGTGCTATGTTGTTTTCTAAAACCAGATTGATGTTGAGAAAGAAGACTGTTTGTGTCTAAAAATTCTTTAAGTTGTTCGCTTACAAACTTTTCAAGAACTTTAGCTATAACACATAATTTAGAAATGGGCCTATAATTATCAACAGCTGTAGGATCACCTCCTTTCAACATAGGTAGAACATAGGCAGATTTCCATATGTTAGGAATCTCATTGCTGGACAAGGAAAGATTAAAAATATAGGTGAGAGGTTCTGCAATAAAGTTATCCTTTTCAACGTCCTTCCTGGAGATAAAAAAGTGCTGATCATCAATCACTTTATGACTCACTTCCTGTGTTTCCTAACTAAAATCAAAAGCATCAAAACGAGTATAAAAACAGTTAAGAGCATTCGCAAGTTCAATGTCCGTCTCAAAGCCATCAAAAGAGATGATACTGCTGGTTTTGGAGTGTTGGAGGCCTGCAATGGCTTTCATGCTTGACCAAGATTATTCATAGCCATCTTGTTCTCCAACTTCAGTTTATAGTCCTGCTTTGCTTTTAAAATCCCGATTTCCACGTCCTTAGTGTCTGTGTGCAGCTCGGAGGCTGCTCCATGTTTAAAAGCAAGTCTCTTATTCTGTATACAGGCCTTAACTGACTTAGTGACCCAAGGCTTATTATTGGGAAATATTTTTACACGCCTACAAGGAATGATCATGTCCCTGCAGAAAGCTTCTTTAAACATGTCCCAATCCGTACAGTCGTAGCACTCCTGCAAGCAAAGCCCCGCCTCCTCTGTCCAGTCCTTAATGTCTCTTGTATGGACCTTTTCCCTCTTTAACACAGTTCTGTATGTAGGCAAGAGATGCACACAGTTGTGATCCCCTGAGGGGAGGTAATGGGAGGGATTTATATGCCTCCTTAACGGACCCATAGCAGAGATCAATCATTTTATCCCGTCTGGTTGGACAGGTTACATATTGATGAAAGTCCGGGAGTGTTTTTTTAAGGGAGACATGGTTAAAATCACCCAGTAAGAGGATCGGTGCATCAGGTGAGGCAGATTGCAGTTTCTGCACTACATCATGGATGACACTGCAGGCAGAAGAGGCATTGGCTTTCAGGTGTAAATAGACAGTTATGATAAAAAGTTGCAGGAACTCATGGGGCAGGTAGAAAGGACGCCACGATACACATAAAAGTTCAACATCTGGAGTGCAGATGCGCTCTCTGACAGTCACAGATTTCGGATGACAGTACCGTTGGTTTACATACAGACAGACTCCGCCTCCCTGTGATTTCCCTGTTGCCTCGGCGTCTCTATCCAAACGGAATGGCGCGCCGAAGCCATCAATAAGCAGGTCTGCGTCCCGATCACGTTCAGTCAGCCGAGATTCTGTGAACGTCAGGATCCTACAGTCTTTAAAATCCTTCAGAAAGCAGTCGTTTCCCTGAAGTTCATCCATTTTATTCCGGAGGGACTGGGCATTTCCCAGGATCATGGAAGGGCAGAGGAAGCCGGTTGAGCCTCAACTTCCTCATACATAACCACACACCTCCCCTCTTCCTCGCTTCCTTTTGCTTCTCTCCCTCCGTTTTCCACCAGCAGTTCTTATGTTAAGCAGTTTAAGGATGTGATCCGGAATCTGTGTCATTATATCTGACACGCTGGCCGGTACCATGTATTGAAGTTGAAGCCGTTCATTTCTGCTATACCGCAGCCTGTCTCCGCTGACAGTCCAGCTGTCATTCAGGGCGAGCAGTAGAAACAGTAGCCAGAAACACACCGTAGGGCAAAGAAGAAAGTCCCTTTTATCCACACTGTGCACCAAAAACTCCCCGAGAAGTTGAAAAACGAAACATAAAACAAATCACAAACAAATAAAAAACGCTTAAAAGACCAATACGAGGACGCCAAACTCTCACTGATGGGTCGCTGCGTGCGCATGCGCCCCAGGACTCTACAACAACACCTACCTAATGAATAAATCTGTGTTTATACATTTAAAATATGTTTGGTATTATTTTTTAAATCTCATTCTTAATTCTTTCATTTACATCTGACTAAAAGGCTCCACATTAAGTTCATTGGTCTGTTAATGAAAAATCTGTTTTCCAGACGGATGGACATGTGATGTAACTGGAATAAATAAGCCTTAAAATCAGCCTGAGCATTTCTGTAAACGACTTCTGCAGCTCCTCCTGCTGCAGGATTTATTTCAAGTTAAACATTTTCTAAATTAATCAGAGGAAAAGTTAAAAGTTTAATAAAGTCCCTACAGAAGTTTATGATGTCGCTCATAAATGGATTAATCTTTAAACCGGGGTTGCTTGAACCCGTCACAGAGCCACGTTTATTAACTTGAACATGTGTGACTGTATATATATACTGTATATATATATATATATATATATATATATATATATATATATATATATATATATATATATATATATATATATATATACATATATACATATATACATATATATATATATACATATATATATATATATATATATATATATATATATATATATATATATATATATATATATATATATATATATATATATATATATCACGAACAGATGAGATGTGAAATTACAGTATATCCATGGGTGATTGTAGCATTCACATAAGTGTGGAAGTATTTACAGCAGCAAACTAATAAAGTAGTATTGGATATGTTTTTATCTTTTCAACTCCTTTAAGGGATTTTCGATGCCGTAATACATTATAACTATCACAGCTTAACAAGACTTGGAGTATAATAATAACTAATGTAATAATGATGAAACCTTTCATCTTCATCTAAAGTCTGCAGTTCTTTTGACTTCAAGGTCATGTAAAGTTCACCTCTTAACACCATGAAGGTTCAAGATAATAAACGTGGCCCCGTGACGCGTTATAGCAACCCTGGTTTCAAGATGAATCAATTTATGAGCGACATCATAAACTTCTGCAGGGACTTTATAAAACTTTGAACTTTTCCTCTGATTAATTTAGAAAATGTTTAACTTGAAATAAATCCTGCAGCAGGAGGAGCTGCAGAAGTCGTTTACAGAAATGTTCAGGCTGATTTGAAGGTTTATTTATTCCAGTTACATCACATGTCCATCCGTCTGGAAAACACACATTTATCATAAACAGACCAATTCACTTTTTCTCTTTTGTGAGTCAGATGTAAATGAAAGAATTAAGAATGAGATTTAAGAAATAATACCAAACATATTTTAAATGTATAAACACAGATTTATGTTTATTCTGACTGAACTGAATTTGTTTAAGAAAAGCTGCCGTTAACTTTGACTCGGGCAGTTTTTGAGTTGGATCGTAGTAAAACAACTTTGCGGTGCTTTATCAATCTGATTTGGGATCAGAATTGAATAATTTGGGAGCTTTGTCGTATTCTTTAAAGGTACCGTATTTTTGTGACCATTAGGCGCATATAAACGTCTTTTTTTTTTTTTTAAATGTGCCGCCCAATGACGCAATGCGCCTATTGTATTATTGTAAAGGCTGATTTATGGTTCCGCGTTACACCGACGTGAAGCCTACGGCGTAGGGCTGCGTCGACTTAATGCAGATCCACAAGGCGGACGTAGTAGGGACTATCATGAGAAGTTAAAGGGGGAAGGGGGGCGCGTGAATTGTCTGTGATTGCCCGGCGTCGGCTCCGTGGCGACACCTGGGGCGGACGGGGAGACTCAGCCTCGCTACCGAGAAGGAGACGCGGCTCCCGGGGGAGCTGCGCCGCAGAGACGGCAGGAGGTCGGCCTGCTCGGTCGGCGGGCTCCGTCGTTTACTGTTGAAGGATTGTAGATCGTGGGCTGACGTGTCTGCTCGGCTGGGCTGTTGTTCGGAATTTTGCAAAAGCCGGCATCATTTCCGAGGGGCCGCACGGCGGGAAAGTGACTCGGCTGCAGCGCGGCCAGAGCTGTGGGCTCTGTCCGTCGCAGCTGATCAGTTCTCCTGGTGTCATTGATCAGTTCTCCTGGTGTCATTGATCAGTTCTCCTGGTCTCATTGATCAGTTCTCCTGGTGTCATTGATCAGTTCTCCTGGTCTCATTGATCAGTTCTCCTGGTGTCATTGATCAGTTCTCCTGGTGTCATTGATCAGTTCTCCTGGTGTCATTGATCAGTTCTCCTGGTGTCATTGATCAGTTCTCCCGGTGTCATTGATCAGTTCTCCTGGTGTCATTGATCAGTTCTCCTGGTGTCATTGATCAGTTCTCCTGGTGTCATTGATCAGTTCTCCTGGTCTCATTGATCAGTTCTCCTGGTCTCATTGATCAGTTCCCCTGGTCTCATTGATCAGTTCTCCTGGTCTCATTGATCTATGTGTGTGTGTGTGTGTGTGTGTGTGTGTGTGTGTGTGTGTGTGTGTGTGTGTGTGTGTGTGTGTGTGTGTGTGTGTGTGTGTGTGTGTGTGTGTGTGTGTATATGTGTGTGTGTGTGTGTGTGTGTGTGTGTGTGTGTGTGTGTGTGTGTGTTGTAAGGCGGCGCTCCGTGTGTGTAGACGGCGCCTTTTCGGTCGGTGCGCCGTGTGTGTGTTTTAAATCCAAAAATGACACAAAAAACTGAGGGTGCACCTTTCCACACGGCGCGCCGAATGGTCGCGAAAATACGGTAGTAATGAGTGAAGCTTCAGTGAAGCCGGTCCTCCCGTCCTGACTCCTCATCCACACACATCTGTACAGATGTTGATCTCTGCACACATGGATGATGTTTTCCTCAGGTTTCCTCTCATTACAGTTAGTTTCTGAAGTTTTCCACCTCAGCTGCTCCAACCCTTCTAGTCAAAGTTAACGGCAACTCTGAGGTAACGGGAGTCAAAAGTACCTTAAACAAATTCAGTTTAGTCAGAATAAACATAGATAGATAGATAGATAGATAGATAGATAGATAGATAGATAGATAGATAGATAGATAGATAGATAGATAGATAGATAGATAGATAGATAGATAGATAGATAGATAGATAGATAGATAGATAGATAGATAGATAGATAGATAAATGAATGAACTTAGGTCACGACCAAAGGGGCAGGGCTGAAGCCTCGGCTTATGAATGCCCCCCCTTCTTACATATAAATATAAATGAATACAACAAATGAATAATAGCTAACGACAACAAAAAACATATGCATATTTACATGCATACCTAACTACTTACGTACTAACATACGTACCTACACATATATCCATACATGTACATACATATATACGAGCACATTACATATCCACATACATATGTACACTACACCTGCTTACAATACACTTACATACATGCATGTATCTGCACACACACATGTTAAAAAAAAAAAAGGATTATTTAAATTATTATAAAAATGATACTCAATATACCCATCCTTTTGTTTCCTTTCTTTATGCCATCATTCCATTACCCGGGAACAAGTCTGTACTTATCCATCATCATGTCTTTATACCTTTTTTTAAAATTCAACACATTTTTGCTATATTTTAATTCTTCTGGCAATGCGTTCCATAACCTCACGCCACAAACAGAAATGCACCTACTTTTCAAAGCTGTATTCCAGATCGGTTGTTTCCAATTGAATTGGTCTCTGAGGGCATAACCGCCCTCTCTCTCTCTGAACATGGTTTGTATGTTGGGAGGAAGTAGATTTTTTCTGACTTTAAACATAAACAAAGCTGTTTTCTGATCTACCAGGTCCATGAATTTGAGTGCTTTTGACTTGATAAATAATAAATTGGTGTGATCATAAAAACCAACATTATTCACCATTCGTATTGCTCTTTTCTGTATTGTGCAAACTGTCTGTAGTGTGGTCTTGCAAGCATTACCCCAGATTTCAACACAGTAAGTCAAATAAGGTAGAATAAGTGTGCAGTATAGGGTATTCATAGATCTAAAGTTAAAAAAATGTCTGACTTTGCTCAATACTCCGATGCTTCTGGAAATTTTTAATCTTACCTGGCTTACCTGAGGTTTCCAACTAAATTTATGGTCTATTATTATCCCCAAGAAAGTGTTCTCATATACTCTTTCTAAATCAACTTTTTCTATTGTTAAACCTACCTGAGTTGTTAAATGTGTTTTACGGTTTCCAAAAATCATAAATTTGGTTTTGTTTAAATTCAAAGATAATTTGTTGACATCACACCACATTTTCAGTTTGCCTAGTTCAACTGTCACCTTCTCCATTAGCCTCTGTAAACAATAATCTGAACAGAAGACAGTTGTATCATCTGCAAAATTTACAAATTTCAAAATGTTTGACACTTTACAGACGTCATTTATGTACATAATAAATAATTTTGGTCCAACTATCGACCCTTGTGGCACTCCACATGTGATGTTTGCTGGCATAGACATGGCATCCCCCACCTGAACATACTGGTTTCTATGTCTAATGTAGCTCTTCAGCCATTCCAGTCCCACCCCTCTGACTCCATACCTTTCCATCTTTTCCAAAATAATATCATGGTCTATTGTATCAAATGCTTTCTTCAGATCTATGAAAACCCCCACTGCAAACTTCTTCTCATCAACTGCACTTGAAAGCTCTTCTATAAGCTCCATCAAGGCCATCGACGTTGATCTACTTTCCCTAAAACCATATTGACAATCAATTAATAATTTATGTTTTTCAACAAAGCTGTCCAGTCTGGCAACAAAAAGTTTTTCAAGTATCTTTGAAAATTGGGATAAAAGAGAAACTGGTCTATAATTTGTGTATAATTTTTTATCTCCAGCTTTGAACAGTGGAATTACTTTCGCTACTTTCATTTTATCTGGGAAGCAGCCCAATTGAAAAGATAGGTTACAGATGCATGTCATGGGCACTACAATAACTGAGATTACTTCTTTTACTATAGACATGTCAATCCCATTCCAGTCAGTAGATTTTTTGTTTTTAAATTTTTTGACAAGTTCAATAATCTCTTTATCCTCAACTTTTCTCAGGAAAATTGTTGCAGAATTTCTAGCACCATAGAATTGCTCAGCCCTGCCCTTTTCTGGCGGTGTTATTTCCCCGGCCAGTTTGGGGCCCACAGATACAAAGAATTTATTAAAACCTCCTGCCACTTCATTCATGTCCCTGATAACTTTTCCATTGTCAATAAAATGACTGGGGTAGCTTGTGCTGGAAGATTTATTAGAGATAATTTTATTTAATATGTCCCATGTTCCCTTAATGTTGCATTTATTGAAATTCTAATTTCTTTTCAAAAAACTCCTTTTTACTTTTTCTGATGATATCTGTTAATTTGTTTTTGTATCTTTTATATTTGATTTCTTTGTCTTTGCATCTGTTTTTAACAAATTCTCTGTACATGCTGTTCTTTTTCTTGCATGCGTTCAGTATACCCCTAGTGAGCCATGGCTTTTCACTGCTCTTGTTTATCCTTTTGCTTTGCTTGACTGGACAGCTTTTATTGTACAGTACTAGGAAGGAGTCAAGAAATATGTCATAAGCCGTGTTTACATCCTGGGCCTGAATGACATCATTCCAATCATGTGACATAAGATCTGCTCTAAAGGCATTCACAGATTCAACAGTTCTCACTCTTCTTTGTCTAATGTTGCTCTCCTCCAATAATTTATGGTTACAGTCGTATATAGAAAAAAACTGGCAGATGGTCAGTAATATCTTTCACCAGAAGCCCGCTTACTATTTTATTCTCCATATTATTAGTAAATATATTGTCTATGATTGTAGCAGAATGTGAAGTAATTAGGGCCCGAGCACTGAAAGTGCGAGGACCCTATTGTATCTGTGATGTTTATTATTATTAGGGCCCGAGCACTGAAAGTGCGAGGACCCTATTGTATCTGTGATGTTTATTAGGGCCCGAGCACTGAAAGTGCGAGGACCCTATTGTATCTGTGATGTTTATTATTAGGGCCCGAGCACTTGCAGTGCGAAGGCCCTATTGTAATTGCAGGAATTATTCTTCTTCTTCTTCTTCTTATTGTTCTGACAAAAGGAAGGCCTTTTTGCCCCCCTAAACGTGCCCAAAAAGTCACCAAATTTTGCATGCAAGTCAGGCCTGGCGAAAAATTTGATATTTAAGGGTTTGCATTCATGGGCGTGGTAAAATGGCTCAACAGCGCCCCCTAGAAAACTTTGTGCCTCAAGCCCCACAATGCGGTTTGTCGTACATGCACGAAAATCGGTACACACCTGTATCATGGGGCAACTTAAAGAAAAGTCTCTGGGCGTCATGTCGAGAAACCGAACAGGAAGTCAGCCATTTTGAATTAATCGTGTCACTTTGGCGTAATTTATGCCATTCCTTCTGCAGTTAATACGGCCCGAACCGTAACGTGCCCCCAAGTGTGTTATACATCAAAATGTGCGTCTTCATCCTGCGACAACACGCATTACTTTTCTCTTTCAAAAGCGTTACCGTGGCGACGCTAGACGCCAAAAAGCGCGCCCACCCTTCATCTGGTTGGTTCAGACCGAAAAAACTTTGCGCCTCACGCCCCAGAATACGGTGTGACGTACATGAACGAAAATCGGTGCACACCTGTATCATGTCGCAACTTAAAGAAAAGTCTCTTGGCACTATGGCCGAAACCGAACAGGAAGTCGGCCATTTTGAACATTCTGAATTAATCACATAATTTTGGAGCAATATATGCCATTCCTTCGAGAATTAATACGGCCCGAACCGTAACGTGCACCCAGATGTGTTATACATACAAATGTGCGTCTCCATCCTGCGACTACACGCATTACTTTTCTCTTTCAAAAGTGTTACCGTGGCGACGCTAGACGCCAAAAAGCGCGCCCCCCCTTCATCTGATTGGTCCATATTTGATAGTTCCCCAAAAGGCACCAAAATTGGCATGCAAGCCAGGCCTGGCGATAAATTTGATATTTAATGGTTTGCATTAATTGGCGTGGCCTAACGGCTCAACAGCGCCCCCTGGAAAACTTTGTGCCTCAAGCCCTACAATACGGTTTGACGTACATGCACGAAAATCGCTACACACCTGTATCATGGCACACCTTAAAGAAAAGTCTCTTGGAGCCATGGCCAAAACCGAACAGGAAGTCGGCCATTTTGAAATCTGTTTGGTCCATATTTGATAGTTCTCCAAAAGTCATCAAATTTTGCATGCAAGCCAGGCCTGGCGATAAATTTGATATTTCATGGTTTGCATTAATGGGCGTGGCCTAACGGCTCAACAGCGCCCCCTAGAATACTTTTCTCTGCCATAACTTTTGAATGGTTTGACATAGGAAGTAGTGGGTGGTGCCATGGGACTCTGTAATGAGTCCTTAAGCTTCGTTGGCCTTAATTAGCCCCGCCCCTTCTTCTGATTGGTTGTCCCGATTTTCTGCTATAACTTTGGAATGGTTTGATATAGAGAGTCGTAGGTGGTGTCATCAGATTCTTTATGGAGTCCTTGACCTTCATTGGCCAGAATTAGCCCCGCCCCTTCTTCTGATTGGTTGTCCCTTTTTTCTGCTATACATTTTGAATGGTTTGACATAGGAAGTCATGGGTGGTATCATGGGACCCTGTAATGAGTTCTTAAGCTTCGTTGGCCTTAATTAGCCCCGCCCCTTCTTCTGATTGGTTGTCCCGATTTTCTGCTATAACTTTGGAATGGTTTGACATAGAGAGTCGTGGGTGGTGTCATAAGATTCTGTATGGAGTCCTTGACCTTCATTGGCCTGAATTAGCCCCGCCCCTTCTTCTGATTGGTTGTCCCTTTTTTCTGCTATAACTTTTGAATGTTTTGACATAGAGAGTAGTGGGTGGTGTCATCAGATTCTGTATGGAGTCCTTGACCTTCATTGGCCTGAACTAGCCCCGCCCCTTCTTCTGATTGGTTGTCCCTTTTTTCTGCTATAACTTTTGAATGGTTTGACATAGGAAGTCGTGGGTGCTGTCATTTCTGATATGCTTATGGGGGGCGGTGGACGTGAGTGCGAGGGCCCGTTCATCGCTGCTTGCAGCTTTAATTATTATTATTATTATTCTCGCCGTAAATAAATTGCCTTTTTGGAGGCCTTAAAATGCTGGAAAACTCACCAAATTTTGCACACGCTTCCAGAGTCGCGTAAAATTACGTATTTTATGGGCGACAGGCATGGGTCCACAAGAATGGGCTCTATAGCGCCACCTATTTTATGTTTTTTGACGAGCCCCACAATATGGTTTGACTTACAGCAATGACCTTTATGTGTGTATTATATTAGACAAAGAGCTACAAAAAAGTCTCTTGGACCCATGCTCTAAGTTACACAGGAAGTCCGTCATTTTGAACAGAAAATGTCATTTTTCATGAATTCTGATCATTTCTAGGCCTCGTACTTTAACGAACTCCTCCTAGAGATTTTATCAGATTGGCTCACAACTTGGTTTGTACAATCTAGACACATGGCCGACGCTAAATTGCGAAGCTTTTAAGTTTCTGCCAGAGGGCTTGACCGTAGTGATCCGCCGAAGTTTGAGGTCATTTTTAAGCTTCGCCATCAAACATCAATTGGCTGTAATTCAGCAATACATGATTTGATGTGGTCGAAAACGTATGTGCATGATTGTAGGTTGAGCCTGAACCCATCTATGGTGGAATATTCAGGATCGGTTGTAGCGCCACCTGTTGGCACCAGGAATTGTCATGTCTTCTAGTTTGCATCTGTGCTCCAAACGAGATCAGTTTCTTGATCTCAAAGTTGGTGAGATAATAGGTAAGGCATTGACGATGAGTGACAGAGAAAACTGTAAGTTTGTGTCAAAGGGCGTCGCTGTCAGAGGTTGTCAAATTTCGGGGTCTCGCCATGAACATAAAAGTTGTTGTAACTTAAACATAATTGGTCAGAATGAACCCAAATTCAATACATTTAATCGGGCTTGCATTCTGAACAAGTGGATATGACAATCTTGGATGAACTCCATAGCGCCACCTTTTGGTCAGGTATACATTTTTCATCAAATTATGTGCTTTAGTTGCTGTTTGGTTTATCCAATCTTAATGAAATTGACACATTTGATTGGCAGTAGGTTCCTTGTTGACTGTGTCGCGTATCGTGGTTATTTCTTGAAAGGAATTGGCATTTTTATGTCACTCTGTATTTCTGGAAAAATATTAATTAAAAATCAAAGATTTTGTGTAAGGAAAATCAAATGACAGTTTCAGATAGCTTACAACAGGACTAAAAAATCATACACTGTAACATATTGTTTTTGAAAAACTTGGTCACTCTAAAAATTTAAAAAATGAACTAATAACGTAAAAAACTATGTCTTTGTCAATAAATGTCATAGACATATGGGACTTCATAAGTATATTGTTTACTGTATTTTGAAAATGTCCTGTGATTTTGATAAACCTAATCATTAGACGTGATTTTAAATGAATATTTATGTGTGATCAGACTGTGTCTCAGTCAGATCCAGCAGGACTGCTGCCGCTGAGAAGACTGCTGCACCAGCACTGGGAGGGGAGGGGAGGGGTTGAGCTCCCGCGGGGGGAAGGTGGGGGGATGAGTGCAGTTTGGAATGCGCGCGCAGCTCTTCGGGGGAGGGGGGGTGGGGCGCGGCCGCCATCTTGGACCGGGCGCCGATCGATGCGGCCGCCATCTTGGACAGGGCATTATCATTTCTACTGAGCAAGGTTTCTCCCGGACTACAATCATTCATAACTCTCAGACTCTTTACCCGATTTCCACACAGTTTGGTTTGTACAAACGGCAGAGATGTAGTTATGATACAGGATGCTGTCACACGTTAAAAATACGTACATTTATTCTGAAAGACTTTGTATTATGCTCTTTTACAAAGACATATGGTTTTTGTATAAATTGTATAAGGAAATAAGTTTGATTGTTTATTTGAATTTATTTTAAGAGGAGAGGGGTGTGTTGTTGTATTTATATATATATATTTATTTATTTATTTAGTTGAGAGTGAGAGTGACCTCATGCAAATATCTGAGATTAATTCCAATATCTGCTCAACAAACCACTTGCTCAGAAGTTGTTGTCTGTGTTTTGAAATATGTATACACTGTTGACATCCCACTTGCATTGGTTGTCGCTGTCTTGCCTGTCTCACTCACTGTTTTTTTTTTTGTTTGAGTCATTTTTCTTTCTTTTCTATTATTATCATAGCCTGTAATTCCTGTATATAATCGAATTGAATCAATGTATTTTACAATTAGCTGTGATGTACAATAATTGTCATTAAAACCGATAATATTCCTATTTGTTTTAATTGAAATGAGAGAAAAACATTTAATTTTATTAAAATAGAAAAATAATATTTATAGCTTATAGGCTATAAAAATAATGTTCATTAAAGCAGTATATAAATACCATGTTATAGCTATCTGTTTATTTTCATATAAAAGTACGTTTTTCAATGTTTATAATTATTCACAAGTATGCAGTGTTATAACTACATCTCTGACGTTCATAACAAACTAAACTGTTAGAAAATCTTTAAAGGGGGACCTATTATGAAAAACACGTGTTTTCTTGTTTTAACATATTTAAAGTGGTCTCCCCTCAGCCTGCCAACACAGAAAAGATGAAATCCCTATGAAAATCTGCAGTGTCTGCTCGCCCCCACCCTTACAGAGTCCCCCAGTGTCACGTGATCTCTGTGAGCCGTTAAGATTGGTGCATTTTCTTTACGTCACCAAAATGCACACCACCCCTCGGTCTCCTCCGCTGCTGAAACCACGCCCACCACCAGCTCTGCCGCTCGAGCTGCAGCCATTATTACAAGCAGGGGCTGTTTCCACAGCGAGGGAGAGTTAAAATGAGGTTTTGCCTCGACAAGGCGGTGCCGAGAGGGAGAGAGAAAAAAAAGGCGCTGGAGGAAGACACGGCCAAATGTCAAAAATTGGTTGATTTATTCAGCCCCCTCCACAGCAAAGATGCGTCCGCACGTAAGTTGCAGTTCACTTTCAGGCTACACAGTGTAAATATGCAGCCTATAAACCCTGGCCGATGGCCGTTAAATAAAAATAAGGATTGAGATTTTAAAATTATTGATTTATAAGACACTTTATTATAATCAGTACTCGAGTTGAGGGGGGATGAGGGGGATTTCCCCCCTGAAATAAAAACGGTCCAAATCATCCCCCTGTAAAACTGCCATCACCCCTTTCCATCCGTTATGTCATTTCATCAATGAATGTGGTTTTACTGCTATTTCAACATTTAGAGTCATCACCATAAAAATAACACCAGAAAAATAACTTATTTGACAATTTTCACCTGTTTCAAGTAAATGTTCACTTGAAATAAGTAGAAAAATCTGCCAATGGGACAAGATTTATCTTCTCATTACAAGCAAAACAATCTTGTTCCACATGCAGATTTTTCTACTTATTACAAGTGAAAATCTACTTGAAACAGGTGAAAATTGTTGTTTTTTCCAGTGATGAGTCTTGTTTTAAGTGTAATGAGATTTTTTTACTAAAATGAGACATTTTAACTAGAAATAAGACAAATATTCTTGTTAAGATTTAGAGTTTTTGCAGTGATCAATTTTACTTATCCTGTGAAGGACAGAGTCATATTGATAAGTTCAGAAAAGTGTTTTTATTGTTGTGTTTTGATGTATTTGATGTAAGCCCAGTGGATATTTAAAGCTTACAGAAGGCTGCATTTAACTGCTGCTATGTCATTCCTGCAGTATTTCTGCAGGTGTTTTGGTCACTGCTATTATTTGTAATATATTATATTATTTGTAATCAGCACAATTATCTGTCCCCATATGATAAAATCCACCATCCCCCCTGATTTCTTTTTTTTTACAACTCGAGTACTGATTTTAATTATTTACTGATTTTGAAATTATTTATTTGGGCAACAAATGGGATAGCCTATAATCATTCAATTAGTATGTATATGAATACAAGGCCAAATCAAGTGAGACAAAGGCTACACTATCTTCCTGTATGAACTATACGTGTATGAAAAAACACTGTAAGCATATTGGCTGTTCAAAGGTGGTGATGGTGATGACACCAGTCCTGCTGTTGCTTCAGGTATTAACGTTTTACTACCTCCTCTCGAAACACTGAGCCAGGCCTGGTGAAAAATTTGATATTTAATGGTTTGCATTAATGGGCGGGACCTAATGGCTCAACAGCGCCCTCTAGAAAACTTTGTGCCTCAAGCCCCACAATACGGTTTGACGTACATGCACGAAAATCGGTACACACCTGTATCATGTCGCAACTTAAAGGAAAGTCTCTTGGCACCATGGCCGAAACCGAACAGGAAGTCGGCCATTTTGAACATTTTGAATTAATCGTGTAATTTTGGCGCAATTTATGCCATTTCTTCGGTCATTAATACGGCCCGAACGTAACGTGCAACCAGGTGTGTTATACATCAAAACGTGCGTCTCCATCCTCCGACACCACGCATTACTTTTCTCTTTCAAAAGTGTTACCGTGGCGATGCTAGACGGCAAAAAGCGCGCCCACCCTTCATCTGATTGGTTCAGACAGAAAAAACTTTGCACCTCAAGCCCCATAATACGGTTTGACGTACATGAACAAAAATCGGTACACACCTGTATCATGTCGCAACTTAAAGAAAAGCCAGGCCTGTCGATACATTTGATATTTCATGGTTTGCATTAATGGGCGTGGCCTAACGGCTCAACAGCGCCCACTAGAATACTTTTCTCTGCCATTACTTTTGAAAGGTTTGACATAAAGAGTCGTGGGTGGTGTCATGGGACTCGGTATTGAGTCCTTGAACATAATTGGCGAAAATTAGCCCCGCCCCTTCTTCTGATTGGTTGTCCCTATTTCCTGCTATAACATTTGAATGTTTTGACATAGAGAGTCGTGGGTGGTGTCATGGGACTCTGTAATGAGTCCTTGACCTTCATTGGCCTGAATTAGCCCCGCCCCTTCTTCTGATTGGTTGTCCCTTTTTTCTGCTATAACTTTTGAATGGTTTGACATAGGAAGTCGTGGGTGGTGTCATTTCTGATATGCTTATGGGGGGCGGTGGCCGTGAGTGCGAGGGCCCGTTCATCGCTGCTTGCAGCTTTAATTCTACTTGGTTTTGTGATTGTGGGATATAGACTCATTGCATATAGGGTTTCAATAAAATCATTTATCACTGCTTGCTTGTTTGGATTTAGCAGGTCTATGTTAAAATCACCACATATGAACATGACCTTTTGTTCAGTCCTTGCATACACTATCTCCATCCACTCTTTGAACATGGTTATGTCATAACTCGGGGCCCGGTAAATACAGCTTATCATGATGTTTCTGTTCCTGCTCATATCAATCTCAATGGTTATGCATTCACAAACATTTTCCACCGCTACTGTCAATCTTTCCACTACACTGTATTTCAATCTTCTGTCTACATACAATGCCGTTCCCCCTCCTATTTTCCCTATTCTATTTATGTGATTCAACTCATATCCTGGAATTTCATAATCTTCACATCTACTATCCCCAATCCAAGTTTCGGAAATTGCAATAACACTAAACGGCCTATTAAATTCTCTTAGGTAATCAACTATGTCCTGGAAGTTCTTATTCAGACTACGGCTATTAAAATGAATAATTGAGATGCTGTGCTCTGCTTTAATGCTATTGTTAAATTGATCCACTGTAAAGTAGTTGCAGTTGTCTAATTTATTAAAAAAATTAATTTCTGTATCTGTATCATGATTTCTACTCATAGATGGTTAAGCAGACATTTCATAGGATTACCGTATAGGCCTCATCGTCCTCAGAACTTTCCTAAATCTTCTAGGCTTCTGACTAGCATCACTTTGGCTGTTTCTGGGGATCCATTTGTTAGAATGTAAACCTTACAATTTCTGGTCCAAATTCCCTTAATTTTATTCTCTCTGCGCAGTTGCCTGGCACACCTGGCTAACTCAGCATTGGTTTTGGTAAGATGCTCATTTAGATATACATTGGTCCCCTTTAGCACTTTTCCCTGTTTTAGTAAACTGATTTTGGACTTCCTGTTAGTAAATCTCACTATAATGGGTGCTGTCTTGCCCTCTTTTTTTTGTTGAAATGATTGTGGGAGGGGGTGGCACGCCTCTATGTCCTGCTCATTTACTTGGACATGGTTAGACTGTAGGAACTTAATCAGTTGCTGTTCTACTGACTGGTTGTCCTCCTGGTCTGACTCTCCATTTTGAAAATTTGCTACAGCTTTAGCATAAGACTGAGGCTTGGTTTTCAACCCTGTCACCACTATATCATTTATTCTGGAGTGCTGATCAAGGTCATTTATTCTACCCTCCAGTGTTGCAATTTTGGTGTCTTTCTCCCTGTTCTGTCGTTCCAGCTCTTCAACCCTCTTTACCAAACCCACCAGCATTTCAACATTTATCTTGATTTCACTCAACTCCCCTTGCGAGAGTTCCAGAGATGATTTCAGTCCATCAAACTTATTTTCAATGAGACTTCTAATTTCTTGTATGTCTCTCAGTTTCGCATTGGTGTTCGCCATTTTCCTTTTATTCTGTCTGTGAAAGGTTTTACTAGCAAGAGAGGGGGATGTTCCCTCTCTATGTCTTCTCTCAACAAACTGGATGGAATACCTCGAGTGTGAATCTCCAGCAGGTATGCAGCTGGGTCAGAGCCTGGATGTAGCTGCTACAGTGCCTGTAGCGGCAGAGCCTGGTCGAGGTGGCTGCTCCTTGGCCAGGTGGTGTTGGTGGCGGTGGCTGCTCCTTGGCCAGGTGGTGTTGGCTGCCACAGGGCCCAGTGGTGGCTTCTGAAGGGAGTCAGGTAGATAGATAGATAGATAGATAGATAGATTGATTGATTGATTGATTGATTGATTGATTGATTGTACCCTTGGGTACATTTAGTTTACAGTGAGTGCCTCCTCATACAATCTAAAACCAAACACTCAACAACACAGGACAAGATAAAGTGACGACAGCTTTGGCTAAAAGAACAAAAAATAATAATAAAAAATGTGCCTTTTCATAAAAACCAGGTAAAGGAAAAAAATACAAAACATAAATACAAAGTTATGTTGCAGTTCCCTCACTTATTAATGGCACTGATGGCTGCTGGTACAAAGCTGTTTTTGTAACGTTTAGTTTTACAAGCAGGAACATGAACCTCTGACCTGATGGAGCAGCTGAAACTCACCTTTGAGAGGGTGGGTTGTCTTTTAAAATCGAGCCAGCTATCCTCTGTAACTGTTTAGAAAACAGGGTTTCTGGCTGAAGCTGAGACTCTCC